>NW_005842548.1:330840-379662 GCF_000455745.1 Alligator sinensis
CTGAGGTTTGACATTGTTGGAGTCATTGTTGGAGAAAATGTGTACACACATTTTCTCAGTATTGTTACTCCATTCCAACGAATGATTGGATTGCATGGACCGTGCCAAATACGTGAAAGCAGGATCGCCTCCAGTGAAACTGCCTCTGTCTCCCCTATGTGTCTGTCTGCCTACCTTATATCCCTCCCCGCAGTATTGGAGTTACTTGAAAAAGACATCTCTTCCTTGTCCTTTGGGGAAAGCGTCCATGCAGGCAAAGCAGAAACAGAATTGGTTGTTTTCCATCACTTGGGCCAGTGAAGCAAACCAGAAACACAGAAGTAAACAATAGTGATGGGCCCCATCCCAGGGCTGTTTCTGATGACCTGCCATCGGAGTCCGCTGCATGGCTTTCTGCTTGTGCACTGTCTGTCCCGTACCTTGTCGGGGGCTATGGAGGGATGTGAGTCAGGGTTATTGATTGAGTCAGGGTTGAGAGGACATTTGGTTTAAAATACAGAACCTCAGTAAAGAAGTCATCATGCATGATTTCTGTCCATCTTTTCCCTTAGAAGAAAACATCAGTCGCCAGACAGAGCAGGGAGGGGAGGCTACTGAGTTTACATGAACTCTGTGAAAGAAGCAACAAGTGGGCTGCACTAATTATTCACAAATCATGAGTAATTTTCTCACTAACATGACGTGTTCTCCACATGCTTCCAGCCCCAGCCCTCCACTTAGCCCCGTGCCCTCCCTGGGGAGGCCATAATGAAAAAGTCATCTGAGCTCTTTTCATTTTGTTGGAAGTAGCCAAAGCAATTTTAGGAAGGGGAAGGAGGGGGGCAGGAAGGGCAGTCAGCTTCTGCCAAAAAATCCTAAGCATTCACCTCAGGTCTTGACTGGAGGCAGTGTCTCGCCAACAACTTTTTTAAAGCAGAGAGGTAAGGGGAAATAAGGCAGCAGCATGTTGTTTGCATGCTGTCTGCCACTCAAGCCTGCAGGTAGATTAGCTGGTGCCTTTTTCCTTTAAAAAATCAGGCAGAGAGGGCAGACACAACTAGGGAAAACAAGATATCTAAAATGGCCTGTTCTGGTAGTAATTAGACAGATCAGCATTAAGCAGTTTGCTATTGAACTGAGAAAGAAAAAAAATCCTTTTGCTAGAGAGTTGGCTCCGCTGATCAGGGATGGACAGCAGAGCTGTTCAACAGGGGTGC
Organism: Alligator sinensis; assembly: GCF_000455745.1. Classification (NCBI taxonomy): domain Eukaryota; kingdom Metazoa; phylum Chordata; order Crocodylia; family Alligatoridae; genus Alligator; species Alligator sinensis. The sequence continues at coordinate 332,037 of NW_005842548.1, forward strand.
GGGGAAGCCGGGAAGCCTGGGCAGGACGTTCTCTTACTGGGGAGGCTAGGGAGAGACATATCTAACCAGGATCTTAAAAAGCAGGCCCCTCCCCACACACACCAGAAGTTATGCTGCGGTTTTAACCACAGAACTCCCTGTGGATGGTTCAAAGCCCCTACAACTGCTTAAATATTTGGCTGTAGAGTAATAGAAAAGCGAGGATTTATAGTCCAGTGATTCTGCCTTCCCAGCCTTCATGTTACATAGGAGGGAGTGTGCTCCAGGCTGGAGGATCAGCGGAGGGAAGGGGCTGGCAATCAGTGCCCAGGGATCCTGCCAGCTGTGTTACTGACCCCCTGTGCAACTTTGCAGCATGTCCTCGACTTCATCTCCGCCTCTGTTTGTGCCCATGGGGGTGATAATACAGACCTGCTCTGCAGGCAGGTACAAATCGAGCAAATAGAAAACACATTCTGAAAAACAAAACCTCAAAACGAAAACAGGCACAACAAAAACAACCAAAAAACCCCGAAAGTAAAACTAGAAATATTCATATAGGGTAGAATGAGATGTTTCCTTCCAGCTGAACCAAAATGTTTTGTTCTCAGTTTATTTAACCCCTTTTTAATCTGCTCCTTTTTAAAAAATTTGAGATCAATCACAAAATGAAAATTTTTAAAAAACTGAGGTTTTTTCTTTCTCCCTTTTTCCCTTTGTCCAAAATTCTCAGCCAAATTTTACTCGAATTTTGTGAGTAGTTTTGATCAAACATGCTTCATTTAGTGAATTTTCTGTTTACTAAGAAAAATTCACAAGCTTCTCCTTGTCATGTTAAGCATCCATTGGCTTCTGATAATTTCTTTTCTGTCCTGTTATTCTTTACACAAGCCTTTGTTCCATCTGCTACTGAGCTCTGTTGTGCCTGCTTCTCCCCCCACCCCCTCAGAGATCTGAGGAAGGCTACTATGATACCTGAAAGTCTATCTAAATCTATCCCAACCATGTAGTTGGTCCAACAGAAGATATCACCCACAAAAACTCTTGCCTCTTGCATAAAATACTGTGAGCTCCTCAGATGGATGATGGTTGTGAAGTATAAATTATATCCTTCATTTTCACCCCTTCCAAGTCAGTCAACCCAAAATGGTTTTGATTTTTGTTTTGTGTCTGTTTGACAAATCCATGGAAATGTTTAGACACACAGGTTTGCACTTGTGTGTGTGTTGTGGAGGATTAGAAAGGCACTGTAAGTAGAAGTGTTAGGATGGCTGAGTGGTCTAAGGTGCCAGACTTAAGGTGTAGCTGCCTTCTGTAGTGGGTGGGTGTTCTGGTCTCTGTATGGAGGTGTGGGTTTGAATCCCACTACTAACACTCACATTTTGACATTAGGAAGCACTACTTCACAGTCAGGGCGGCTAGGATCTGGAACCAACTTCCAAGGGAAGTGCTGCTTGCTCCTACCATGGGGGGTCAATCACCTAGCCAGGGTCATTTGACCCCAGTAATCATTCCTGCCATGGCAGGGGGTCGGATTTGATGATGTGCTCAGATCCCTTCTGACCCTAGCTACTATGAAAGTTGTAAGTGTTCCTTTGAAAGAAATGAATAAGCACCCGCTGAAATGCTTTGCTGGATCAGACCTATCATTAATATCAGTGGCCAGTGGAAGAAGCTGCCCACCTCTGCCCATCACGCAAGCATATGAGTATCATTTCAGTCATTGAAAATAAAGCAGTGTCCATATATTTTACTACTAAAGAGAAGTTATCCTTTGTTATCTTCTCAGACTTGGAGAGAGGCAAACTTAAAGGTGATAGGCAGAGCATGTGACCCCCCCAACAACACTCTTAGTGTGAATGCCGGTATAAAGCACAGAAAATCTTTTCTATCAGGTGGGGAATGATTGTGGTCAATGCCCCAAATCCCTGTCTGGATTGTTTTCCTTTAATACAAAGGCTTAAACATGGCACTTGAAAGGAGGGTAAAATTAACATAACTTTGATCAATTTGAAATGAACAGTAAGCGGAACTGTTTCTGATTGCTTTCAGCCATGTAGCAGCAGGGGGGTCTTTCAATATTCAGGTCAGCTCTTATACTGACAACAGCATCTCAGTAAAGAGGAGCTGCAAATGCAGTGAAGAGGAAAACCCATTTCAATGCACTCTGAACCGAGTGGAAGAGCACAGGTTCGAAACATGGCCCCAGAACAGAGAGCTCTTCTGGTCTGGGTGACTTTTGCTTGAGCTAAGGAAACATAGTATGGGAGGGAAGTGGCTAGGGAAGCAGAAGGAGAGGCTTCATGGCCACTGAAAGAGGGAGGTGATGGTGTGAGATAGCAGATCAGGTGCCAGGCTTCCAGTCTTCCCCTAGGTTGAGGACTTGTACGGCCCTCAGGGCTGCAGGTCACCTCTGAGGCACATTACCTGATGGAGCAACACACTCTTCTTGCAAAGGGGCTGCGGGTCAGCCGTGTGCTGCAGGGGGAGAGAGGGGATTCAGAGCTGCAGGCTGTGCGGGGCCCTGGATAGCTCCATGCAGAGCAGCATAAGAACATCAGAATTGCCATTTACCGGGTCAAATCATAGGTCCATCTTGCTCCGCGTCCTGTGTCACACAGTAGCAGAGAGTACTGTGGAGCCCAGGACACTTCCTTAGCTTTTGTCAGCACTGCCAGTCTATCACTTTCACAAGGTCTAAATTCATGCCAATTAATTATTTCTCAGTGTTTAAAAAGCCCACATGCAGCCCAGCCTGATTACATCCATATTGGAGATGCATAATTTAAAGCGTGGCCAGAAATATATTTGGATCCTGGCAGTTGTTAAAAATGAATTCCTGCCCCTTGCCGTCCCTCACACATACCAATGAGCAAAGCTGTACGGAGTGCCAGAAGATAAAACACTGCGCAGTAAAGCAAATGTGAAGAACACAACAATGAGTTTGTCTACACGTGCTCGCAATGTGAGGCAATAAACCCTGGTGCAGTTTGTGTCAGAGTTTACTGCTTCTGGGTGCCACATTTGTATGTGCACCTTCAGACCACAGCACGTTGAGCCGGGTTAGAGCAGCCTCGGCTGGCAGAAGGCCTGGGGGTCAGCCTGCCAGCTGCTCTGACCTGGCTCAGTGTGCTGCAGAGGGGCTGGCTGGGGCAGGAGGGTGCTCCAATGTGGGGCTAGCCAGCTGGCAGCCCCAACACTGAAGCACCTTTGTGCTCCGGCCAGCCCCATCTGTGTCTACACGTGTGTTATGGAGCACTAAATAATGTTACTGCAGGGTAGTACTTGTATTGACACTATACCTACGGAGGCCTTTATTAGTTTACTGTGGTCTAATAGGGCCGTGCGTGTAGACACGGAGACTTTATTGAGGAGCTAATTAGTCAGCTCCATAGTAAACATCTCATGTAGACACACCAGATATATGTTAATAGGGAGGGAATTACTGGAGAAAATATATTGTTTGTCTACACCGAGGTGTTCGGTAAAAATTTCCCTCTGTTACTGAGTGAGAGCCCTAGGGTAGATGTAGGTTGTCACTATTCTTTTTAATGTTGATGTATCTAATTCTGTTCAGAGCAGGTCTGGCTGAGAAGCATCAGTAGCTGCATAAGCCCTGGCCACACTTGAGCTCTTGGGATTGAAACCACTGATAGAGATACTTAGCAAGAGTGGGGGTTTTTGATGCAGTGCCCACTCAGGGGAATGGAAAAGGGTTCTGTTGGATTCAGTGGGCACTTCATTAAGTAAATGAGAGTGGTTTATAGGGGTTTAGAAGTTTGGATCCTGTCAGTGAAGAACTTCTCCAATACAGGAACTGAAAATGATGACTCCAGACTGTCCCCCGACGACCCCTTCCATGCCCTGGTATAGGGCAGATACTGGGCTCAGGCTGGAGATCTGTAAGGGTGTGTCAGAGTAGGGCAACATCACATGGGGCTTTGGAGATTCAAGGCAGCCCTATAAGCCACAGGGCAGCTAAGCAAGTCTGCAATAGTGCCTTAAAGGCACCTTGGTTCTCCTCCAGGACACTGAGGATTTAGGCCTGTCAGTTATCAGAGACACCCATGCCCCTTTACTCCTAAGAAAATCTAGGAGAAAAGTCATCAGAAAAATGTTTGCATTGCTGTGACACCTTTTCATTGGAGGGTCTCCAATTACAAACAGTAAGGCTATGATTCCTGATTTTGGATGCCCAACCTGAGACTTGTGGGAAGGTATTATATTACTTGAATATGTGGAGCAAACCCCTGCAAGCCAGGTTCCAGCAGTACCTCCTGAAAACCACAGCCCTCAAGATGCCCACACTTATTTGACCAGACTTATTTGAATCACTAGAGTCACTTGAAAATCTTGGCATAATTAATTTATCCTCCAAACTCCCCCCAAGCACCAGAAGAGTGTCCCCATTTTATAGATGGCAAAAACTGAGGTAGCTGGGGACAGATTTTTTTTTTTTAAGACACTGGGTGCTTCTGCACATCCATTAATGTGCTTTTCCTAATGCACATTTAGTACCTCCAATATGAGGTACTAAATAAATGCACATTAGGTTGCCCAAATGCACAGTGCTGAAAGCGCACACTTTTTAAGTGACAGTTAATGCACAGAGTTGCCTATTTACTGTGCAATAGTGTAGGGGTTTTCAACTGGGGGTACACGGCAGTGGCGTGGAGAAGCCAGCAGCACTTCCAGTTTTGCTGGTGGTACTTCCGGTTTCACTGGCAGCACTTCCAGTTTTGCTGCTGTGCACCACACAGGGAACTCCCCTCTCCCCCTGCTCCGACCAGCCACCAGGGGACCCACCCCACCCCGCTCATCAACCAGCCACCAAGGGACTTCCTGCTTCTCAACTGGCCGCCAGGGGTACCCTGACTAAAAAAGGTTGAAAACCCCTGCATTAGAGTATTTACAGTTTTTTATGCAATGCTTTAATGCGCAGAAAACAGGCTACTGCACATTAAAATTCACATGTAGACGCACCCAGTGAGGTTGCAAAAATGCAGATAAATGCTTAGTCGAATTCTGCAAAGTGCCTGAGTGTTTGGAAGCTAGTCGAGTTAAACAAATAGAAGTCATCTGAAAACAAAGTAATGCCTAAAGATATTAAGCTCCCGGGGGGAGAGGGGGAGAAGTCTTTTCTAAAACTTGTTTTAACTTTTGATTGTCATTCCCATAACTAATTGCTATCTCCACAATAACTGTTATGTAGCACTGTGAAGAAAAACGACGGGAGGTATTTTCAGCAAACCCCTTTAGTTTTAAGTAAATAATTGGTTTAGCCTCATAAATAATTACTTCATTTGATGAATCATTTCAACTCATTTTAGGTTTCAGTAATATTTAATAGTCCCATACAGTAAAGTAATTGTGGAATTAGGAATTCATTTGTCACTCATGTAACTTATTATTTTAATTAGATGAAGTTAAAAAAGCTCTCTCTTTTTTAGGAAGATAATTTAAGTGACATTCAATATGTTCATCATTTCAGCGAGGGAACAGCAAATTGTCTTAATATCTAAATGCATTACCAGAGTGTACGTACATGCACATGCAGACACTCAACATCCGAGCCCCCAACCAAAAGGCCATGATACTTTCATAACAGTGACCTTGACACCTTTTTTCTTTGATGGAAATCGCATACAACTTCTGTCCAGACATGCTGAATGAAAGAGTTGAAACTGAAGAAAAAAATGTTCTCGGGTCATGGAAAATAGGTTGCTGTCTACTAGGGATTAGCAATGATCTCTATGACTGCAAATAATTTGGTGATAGGAAATGAGATGCCAGGTAAAAATGGCCTTTCCTGGCAAAATATGAGTCAATAGTTCCCAATGCTTTGCCTTTATGAACCACGTTGTACATCCAAGTATCTCAAAGCACTTGCCTAGCAATAGGGAATTAACCTTCCTAGCTCCTCTGCTGAATAGGTATCTTTCCCTCCATTTTATAGATGGGGAGTACAGGGTACAGAGAACTGAAGTAGTTTGTCCAGTGTCACACAGCGAGACACACTCAGAAGACCCAGCTCTTCCTCAGCCCTGTGCTTAGTGCCAGAAAGGGGAACACAGTGCAACCTATGCTACAGACATCTGAAAGCCAAGAGAGGTCAACCACTTTTTACCTCAAACTCTAATCAGAGACTAATGATGGGTATTTACACCAGCTAATGTTTCACTATAGCATAAGACTTGGGGCACTGCTAAAGCCTCTATAGTCAACGCCCCACTTTTTATCTCATTGAGGAGGAGGCTAATATATTTTCAGGCTGAGATGAGGTCAGCAGACCTTTCAGAGTCTGACCTGGCAGCCATGAGAAATGGAAAATGAGGATCCCATGGAGACATGGAATTGGAGCTAAAAAGCAAGGCCGGTCAGTTCCCCAGTTCCCAAAGAGGGCTGAGGGGGAAGAAGGGCAAGGGTTGAAGATTGATGAGGTGGGCAATAGCTCATATTTACATATCTGGGGCCAGTTTGACAGGAGAAAAAATAAGTTAACCCAAAAAAATAGAAATCTAATCTACTGTAGGCTTGCCGACTTGTCAAAAGCCTTCGAGCAAAGCAGCCACACTCAGCTATGCAGAGGTGTTCCAGCAAAGGACCCTGGCCAATAAATCTGTGTGATTTCCTGTTTCGAGAGACAGACAAAGAGATATGGCTAGGGATGGGCAGAGCTGTCTGCATAAAGGAAGAGTCCGTGTTTTCACCCCAAACCCAAACCCAACCTCTCCAAGGTTAGGAAAAGTTCAGTTCACTTGGTGGGGGGGGACTTTATTTTTCACTGTTGTATTTTTTCTGAGGGAGCTGGAAATTAGAGAGACAAATTATTCCTTACCAGTGGCAACCAGAAGTAGTGGAAATGTCTCACAAAAGCCTTTTCTCATGAGATTTCCAACCCAAAAGGTTTGGGTGTACAGTTTCTGGCCCCAGATAAGAAGTGGCTTTGTTTAATAGATCTGCTTGTGGTGAGAAATTGCTTCACACAACCCCACTATTTCCTTGCCCCTCTGTGTGCCCCTTGCTTTGCAACCCCTGCCCTGCTTTCCTCTTTTTCTGCAGCGCATAGTGCAAGATAACAGAAGAGGAAAGCAGTTTCCAAGTCAAAGAGACTTTGTTGTAAGGTCTCAGGAGAGACCATGCACGATGATAACAATGTTCCAGGGCTCCAGCTGTTAGATAAGAGTCTTCTAAACCAACTACACTTTTGCTGGAAATACAGGCAACAGAGTATAGGAATTAGGGGAGAGTTTCAGTTTTTACCTATAGGGGCACATCTACATGTTCATTAATGCACGATAGTTACTGCACATTTAATTTAGTACATGTATAATCAAGTACTAAATAAATGTACAGTAACTAGAGTTACCTTGCAGTAGTGCCAGCAAATGCCTTTTTAGTAACGCTACTGTGCAGTAGCCTAACAATACTACGCAGCAGCATCTTAGCATGGCTTGTGCTGTGAAGGGCTACTGAGCAGTGTTATTAGGCTACTGCACATTAAGCATCTGGTGTAGACACACCCAGGATAGACCTAATCCTTTAATGTTTTGCTACATAAATTTATCCAAAGTAGTCAACATTTGAAGACAGCTAGAATGAATGTGATAGAGCTCACATAGTTTTAAAGATCTCATGAAATACCCAGGCTGATGACTGTACAAGGAGTGTCCTTTCAGTATTACCATCAACTTGCAATCGTTATTTCACCCCTGATGCTCCTCTTAATGTTTGGACCTCCTCACCTCATACAGCCTCAGGCAAGCCTGTAAAGACTGGGCATGCCAAGCTCATGGCTCTTCTCCAGCTTTGAATGGCCAGTATTTATCATGTCACTTCACTCACTGACTATGTTTCTTTTACAGAGAGACCGAAAATCTATGAAAAGGAGACTGATTTTGAGAAGGTTGAGCGGGTGGAACTGGGAAGTAAACACAGACTTCAGTGCACTGCAAGTGGCAACCCTGAGCCCGAGATCCACTGGGAGTGGCAACCATGCAACCAGACAGGACTTCAGTAAGTGGTTACGCATGGGGCTGTCTTCAAAGGAGAAGTTCAGCACGAGCAGCTCGAGACATTCTTTTTCTAAGACAGTGTCTCCTCACTATGCTTGGGTGCCCGTGAATTGAAAGATTTCAAGGGTTCGGTGCAGCATTCATTTATTCATTTCAAAGGGCAAGTCCCCTGCCCACAGCATGGACAGCAGAAGTGTTCTGAATCAATCCCAACCCAGAGAGGTCCCCTTTGGCCAACGTTATTCAGCCCTTATCCCCTAAGCTGACAGTGTTGACAGAATTCTTCATCTCATCTGTTGAAATCAGTGGGAGGTTAGCCACTGAATTTATTAGCAGCAGGGCAAGATATTTAGGGCCAGGCGTGGAGGTGGTTTGTGCATTGTGAATGTCTGTCCACAGTCCTGTTCCGAGACCAAGGACCTCATTTGACACAGCAGATGATTACCCTGAAGCTACAGTAGATTCAGAAAAGTGATCAAGAAGGGAAAGGCTGTATCACCCCATTACAGCTTCTGTGAGCAATAATAATGATGCATTGTGGGATAAGGATCTTAAGAGGTTTTTTGTTTTTTTAAGGCAGACGTTACTGGTTGTTTTAAAGAGGCATTCATAATTCTCACGTGACTCAAAATTTAGGTTTGGTAAAAAAATAAACTTCTACAAAGACCTGTGACCCACGGAGAAATTTCCAAATCCTTGCATTCCAGTAATAGCAGCTACTTCAAAAACAAACAGACTTTCCCCCGCAGAATTTGCAGCCACGACTGCAGGTTTCATACATTCCTAGATTCTTGGGGCCAAAGGAGCCGTAATAATCAACCGGTCTGACTTTAGCCAGGTTCTGAAGTGTAACAACGGAAACAAAACTGGCTCCATTGATTTTCATTATACGAGCTGAGAAAGAAAAAAAAGAAAGAAAGAAAATGAGCAGGAGGCAAAGAGTGAAAAGAAAATTGGATTTTCCAAATCAATCCAGCTGCAGTAGTCTAAGGAGTAGCAGAACCATGGAAATGTACTTGTTTAAAGCAGAAGCTCTGATTCTCACTTAAACTAATCACCACTTTTATGCTGTTCTGACAGTAAACAACACCCACCTGATGGCTCCTTTGTGTTGTCAGAACGGGCCCAGGCCCCCTCTTGTAACTAGAATCAGGTGGGGGTTGTTTTTACCTGACAGCATCCCTTTCATTTATCTGTTTGCTTCTGTATATTTTCTGGTGTCTTTTGGGTGTAGACCAAGGAAGCAATGGATTTGTGTGAGAACCCCCCAAGGGCAGATCGGAAGGAAGAATGTACCCTCTAGTGTAGAAAAGGCATCCTTCTTATCACTGCAGGGGCTATCGATGGGCAAAACCTTTGAGGTTCAGGCTCAGTGTAAAGTCTAAGCAGATGCTCATCCACACTAGTCCCACGTGTGCAAGTGGGATCCTAAGGGCCTTCTTCATTGATTCCTTCTGAGCGGCTGCCCATCCACGCCAAGCTCCTATGTTGTATGGATGGAAGGGGCAGCATGAACCAAGTGCTTGGCTGTGAACATGTCTTTGCTAAAAAACTGGCAGCAGCAGGAGGGTTGATAGAAGCAGATGAAATCCACCAAGTCTGCATCTGTCAAACAGGAACTCAGCGAGTTAAAGTGAGGTGCTTCGTGATGTTTCTTTCATACATAGAAGTTCCTTTGTTCCTGTGGAGAAGTTAGCAGAGCGGCCTACAGGGAGAGGCCTTAGTGCAGACCTAAAAGGGGAGGGCTTCGCTCGGTGAGCCCCCATGGGAAATAAGGGAGCCAAACCTAACAACGCTGCTTGCAGTTTAACTCTCTTCTGTCATGAGAAAGCTGAAGTCAGATTTTCCTTCCACAGGCAGATGTGGGAATATGGGAAAAATGTGATGTTTGGTTCCTCCCCGCCCCCTCCTTTTACTCTTTCATTTGCAAAGTAGTAGTGGAAAATGTTTGAAGCTCAGGTTGCAGTTTCAAGTCTTTTTCAAGGTCTTGTTTGATGACAGGCTGCCGGACACAGACAGGCTGCAAAGAGCAGCGCCCAGACAAAGCTAGCTTAGTGCAGCTGCTTCCCCAAAAAGTTATGTCCCCTTATGCCTACCTGGTTCTGTAGCTCTAAGCATCCCAAACTTTCAGTCTCAGCAATGGTACTGTGTCAACCCAAGTGGTAAAAGAAAGAGTAGCCCAGTAATTGGCCTTGAGCTGGTTCACAGATGCACTTACCCTCCCTCCTCACCATACACGTACACAGAAAGAAGCAGCTGAGGATTTGTAGACCTTTGTTAGTCTTTGCACTAGCTTCTGTGCAAGGGACTTTCACTAAAGGGCTTTAGATTAAACCAGAATGGAAATACTATAGGGCAACATCTCAGGAAGAGGGCTGGACTGGGTGACTTCAGATATCTGTCAGTCCCTTCCATCCAGGGTGGAACTGTAGACTCTACACTGGAAGTACAATAGCCCCTTCCCTGTGTTAGCAACACACATGGTATGGGCATAAACACTGAGCTGATTCAGATTCAAACACTTGACCAGGCAGCAAAGGACCTTGCATAACCCTGTTCTCTGTGCTCCCTGAGCCATCCAGTCTCTGATGTTATCACTTTAAATACAATTGCAGAGTGGTGTCTACTTCTGCAAGCCTCCGGGACAGCCTTATCTCTCTCAAGCAGAAGCTGTAGGAGGATTCCTGTGGGAAATGACACACTCCCCACCCTCCCCGCATTTCCTCCTGTTGTTTCATTTCCTTTCCTCCTCTCTCTCCCTTTCTTTCCCCACGTACTCAAGAGCCCCACCATGCTATCATTGTTCATTCTCCGTATAGCTGTAATGTGATTTGCTTCCTTTGAGATCTGGCCCTCATGGCCATAAAATGGAATTGCTTATAGGCAACTGTGAAGGGCACTTTGTTTCAAAGGACACTAATGCTGATGAAGCCTTTGCTGATTCAGAGTTCAGCACATGCCCTTTGGTGGTATGGCAAAAACACAACTGCTCCAGCAGGTGCACTACCACAGGGACTTTCCATATTAAGGGCCTGGTTGTCACAAGTGCAGCTACCACAATTCTTGAGAAAAATCAGCAGAATTTGTGGGTCCTCCCTGCCTCTGAAAATTAGGATGTATACACTGTGGTTTAAATTTACCTTCTCTAATCCTGTTTGGATGCAAGGTTGAACTCCTCTGGAAAGTTCAGACTCCCTCCTTTCCTGCCCAACTCATTGAAACCTTGGCACCTCTACCAAAACTGCAGTCATGTGTGCTGGGGATTTTGTGATCAGAGCACATCACTTTTTGCCAGCTGAATTCCATTTACTAACCCACCATCTCATGGTAATAACCAACCTGGGCTGGATTTGAACGGACAACTTTTAAATGAAATGCACCATAGTCCAGCACAGACAGGCATTTCCTGAGCTATCAGACCCTTTAGGGGGGGCTAGAGATGGAACTTAAGGGCTATTATGCTCTGTAAAGTGTGTGTTCAACTCTGCCTAATGTGCAGGGCTGTAGTTAGGCAAACCAGAAAGTCTTAAATAGAGCAAATTCTCCTTATATGATTACAGGACACCACATTCTCTCTTCATTATCTAGCCTCAATTTTAATTCTTGAATGTATGCAAAATACTGAATTAATTTTCAGTGAATATGCATTATTATTATTCATTGACTTTGTCACTTCTCCCTCCTCCACTCTCCTCAGAGGCATCTACTCCAAACCCTTCTTCTGCAATTACCTTGACTGCTTGGCTTTTCTAGGCTGAGATACAGACAGTCTCACCCTTTGCTCCCTGCTGTTCAAGTGACTGGGGTTCTGAATTTCAGAACATACAGGAAGGCTCTGATATGTTTAATGAGCAGCGGCTGTAATGATCTGCAGGTGTAACTCCTGTTCTGAGGATCGCACTTGTGTGGTTTGATGCAACTACCCAAGACTGCGGTATCTTTATTTATTTTGTAGGAGTGCCTGCATCAACAAAGCATGAACCGGTCGGTGGTTTGGGCATTAACTTGCACATGGCTGCAGTTCCTTCTTTAACATGCAGTTAATTAAACTCTTTGTTCTTATTGTTTGCTAATTTGGGGACTGCAGTTTAGATGTAATCTGGCAGGTTAAACCACATTTTCTGGATAAAAGCTTAAACCAGATTTTAAAATGGTTTTCCAAATCAGTCTGAAATGCTATGATGGTGGAAAATCTCCACCAGAAGGCAGACATTTTTTATCACTCAGTTGTCATTGGCGCTTTCCAAGGAGCCCAGGGGTATTGCTACAGAAAGAGGCCACCTCTATTTGAACAGTGCCTATTTCTGCCAACTACAATGAATCATGCTTTTCAATACCATCCTCCTTTTTCAACCTCCAGATGCAGACCCCATCAGCAAAAAATCATGGTTCGGGAAAACATCACTGAGGAAGACAGGTCCATGGGCAACAAAATAGAGAGCATTGAAACCATGTCTGTCATACATGGAGAGAGAAAAAAGGTACGTTTCTGGTGGCACTGATATCATGGGCAAAGAATGGAAGAGATGATGCGGTCAAGCAGAGATGCAGGCCCCGTGTTTCTCAGGCACTGATTTCCCTTTCACTGCTAACTGTTAACATGCTTTACATTCCACAGCCCTGGGATCATTTTGAGCTCTTGACTGTTTACGAATGTTTAGGACTCCGGCAATGATGTCATTCTTTCTTCTTGAAACTCTCCAAAGACCTGGGGGTCAAAAACCTTTTGGTCATACTCAGCCTTGAGAAAGTGTAAGGCAGGCACTGGGTAAGGGGGCAAGGTGGGGCTTAAGAGCACAGAGGCAATAATGACCCTAAGCTGTTAGTACTTTCCATATGCAAAGTGCTCTATGATGGGCTGAACAGATAGGCTACCAATACCATTGTGACGGGGAAAGCATTGTCATTCCAACAACAGTAGCTCAAGATCTACATTATTAAAGGAGCCCACTAAGTTTGGGTACCTCCAATTCTTGGGTGCTCAGTTTGAGGCAGGTTGGCCTCATTTGCTGAGGTTCCAAGTGCCTGCAGGTCCCCCCCCTGAGTTGTGGTTGTTCATTACCCCTGAGGCACCAGCCACCCCACGGTGGATTGTAAGGGTAAGGCTATATCCTGTCTCTCCTTCTGCCCTGGCTGGCCGTGTTAGCTAGCCACAGAAGGCCTCCTGCAGACTTCAAAGAAGGGGCACAGTGAGTATACTCCCTCTGTGTACTTAGAAGAGCCAGTTGATGCAGCATCTTACAGAGCTTTACCTAGGCACGTGCACATGCCTTAGCTGAACAAACTTGTGCATTTCAAAGACCAAGATGGCGCCATTTATCAATGTCCATTCCAATCAGTGGCAACTGAGTCTGTGAGTATTTGGCTCTAGGTATACAGATTTCTGATCCTGCCCCAAAGAAGGTTTGTGTTTTGGCTGAGGCAGTTGTTTAACCCATAGTCATTGTACTTACATTGGGTTACTGGTCTTGGGGTGCTGTCACAGTTCCAGGATATGTATATGCACATGCCTGGGAAAAGGAGCAGAGATGCCTTGGATGTTGGGGGACTTGATCCTGCCTGGTACTGAATGCCTTGGTCCTGATCCCACAAAGCACTTAAGCATGTGGTTCTCTTTATGGGCTACTCACATACTTAAGCACATGCTGATGTGCTTCCTTGGTTCAGGTCCAGTACAATCAGCACCTGGCAGGATCGAGTCCTTGGCCATCTGGTCTTTCTCATGGAGACTTTCCAGTGATCAACATAATCTAAAGCAGAGCTCTGAAATGTGCATGTGGGGGAGAAAACCACAACTGCCATTTAATTCCCAAAGTTGTCTCTGTGCCATGGCTACCCTACATTTATGGAGTGTTTAAGTGTTTAAGTAACACAGTGTCCCTTATGCTTTGTCTTTACCTACTCCCTCGGTCCCATAATTTTAGATAAGACACAATCAGTTGCTTCTAAAAAATCTCAGCAATTGCTGTTGAGAACGGGCCATTGGCTCAACCTTTAACGGGGCAGAGAACATAACAAACCATTCCAAACCTGAGGTACAGGGTTTTATCTTTAAAAAGGCCACAGAAACCCTTTCTGGGGGGAAAGGTAAGCTAAGCTCTTCTGGCAGCTCATGGTGATCTCTTTCAGTTGGGATGAAAGCAACTTGTACCCATGAAGCTGCTTCCTTTGCTTGGTACATGTGTAAAATAGAGACAATTGTGGTTCTAAGGGCTGCTGCCTATTTCAGGTCTGCTGATCTCCTGCTAATAAGCCCAGGTTTCTAGCGTCTTTTCATGTCTGTGGAAGCCAGGAGTAGCACTACTGATGCATGCGGCACTGTAGCAGTGTGAAAACAGCCTGAGAGGAAAACCAGGCTCCCTGTGTCTGTGAGTAGGTCACAGGCCCTTATGCGTCCAGGGACTTCTTTATGTTTGAGAGAGAATTTAAAACATTGAATTGGTCCCACAGTGCAAATTGCTGTAATGGTTCCAAAACCTCCTCTCCAATAGTTTTTCAGTTGTGCCTCAGGCCTGGATGGCAGAGAGACAGAGGCAAAAAAAAAAAGTGTAAGAATCACCATTTAATTTTGTTTAACACAACACACCCATGCACAAACACACACAGTCACTCCCTCCAACTCCAAAACAAAATATTTTTTTGTGCAATGTCTCACCAGGGGCAGGTGCCTGACAGTTTGTTTCCAGGGTGGAATTTCAGTCTCGCTCACTGGGAATTTGGGGCCTGAATACAGGTGGGTGCTGTGAGAAGAGAGCCATAAAGGAGCATGAGGTGCTCCGAGACTGTGGCATTGGGACCATGTAGTCTCCGAAAATAGAAGCACCTTCCACCCAGATTTCCCTCTCTCTTCTCTGGCTCTCCATGAGGTATTTCTTTCTCTGGCAGGCAAACCTTTTTGGTCCTTCTGGGGGGTTTTGAAGCAATTTTGTAGCGGACTGGATTCCAGTCTTCAGTCCCCTTCTCCTTCCTTTGTTCCTCTTTCTAGATTTCAGTCTTGAGTTTGGGTCTTTGTTCATTTCCAAAAGCTCAGCACACATCCTTTGTACTTCAGTGGTTAAATGTTTCATTATGAAGCTGCCATAAAAAGATACTGCCATGAATTATATCATCTTGCAATTTATGAAGCTTTCATTATTTTCCTCTTCCCCTGACCCGTTGGTTGGAAATGCACTCTGATGTCTCTCCTAATAACTGTGCATCTTGATTAAGATTTATTCTTATTAATAAAACTGGATTCTGTACATCTCAGATTTCAGCTCTCTTGTCTGCCTGCTTATGTTACTGGACAGTCCCCTCCCCCAGCTTTATGAAGTCTAAACCTATCTGTGCTAAGTTTAGTGGAGATACTAGAATGTAAAATAAGGAGCACACTGATCAAATCTTGAGCCTTCGGACTCTTGTGTTTTATCAGTGATTCTTCCCACCAGAACTGAAACATACAGGATAAAAACCTATCCTTTCCCACCATGTCCTAACAAGTAATTCATCTGCATTCGACTAGCCAAATGAAATAATAAAGATGTTGGAGACTAGGTTAACCTGGCTTTTATTGACTGTGTTTTGAAGCTGGGATCAGTGGAGATTGGTTATTCTTTCCTTTGTGACTTGAGCCTGTCCTGTTTTTGCTGAAGGCCTGCAGAGAGGAGGGTGAAGTTTTTGTTGGTCTCTAGAACATCAGTCATGTCACTCCCAGTCTCTCTGCATTTCAGAGTCTCAGAGAGCTCCGGCGATGCAGGTTTGTGTAGCGACATTTAAAAAAAATAATAGAGTACCGTATTTCATAGTGTGTAAGTTGTGTTTTGAAGCCCTATTTTGGGGGGTTTAAAAATCTAACTCAACTTATACACCGTGCCACATCAAAAATGGGGCACGGGGCTGGGCTCAGTGCTCAGCTGGCATGACCCCATCCCCTGTGAGCGGCACTGCCTGGGCCACACCAGCACTACTCGCAGGGGAAGAGGCCACACCAGCCAAGCATCAAGCCTGGCCCAAACTTATCTGTGCCTATAAAACTACTTACCTTTCAGATCAGAAAGCCAGGGGTTGACCTATACACTGTGTCTACCTATACACCGTGAAATATGGTAACCCTTTTAGTTCTGTGAAAGCTAGAGACACGTAAACAGACCCCCACAATGAAATCTCGCGAGTGAGGAGCTGCTGCCTCGAGCCAGAATTTTGCACTGGGTTTTGAAGTTTCTTGTAGACCCTGCATTTTTAAAGCCTTGAATTTGCTATGGGTCAGTAGTCAACCAAGAGCTGCTATGCTACTGGCAATGATTTTACTCAACTGACACATGTGGCCACTTTATAATGATCACATACTAGGGTCCTGAAGCATCATTTACACATTAAACTACATTATCCTTGCAGGGTAAATGAGAATTATATTTATTATTATGAAGTTAATTTCTCCCTCCTTCCTCTGTGGAGTTCTCTGCCTAAGACTGAGGACTCAAGAGTGAATTTCATTGTTAAGGCAAAGCATGTGGCTATCGTTGATAACACAACATTCTTCATGAGAAGCAGGGTGTTAACTCTGTTCTGGCCAAAACTCTGGTTTCAGCAATTATGTTCTACCCACCTAATTTCTCCCAGTCATTCTGGACGGACACTGTAGTCTCCAATTCTTATTTTTAAAGTGCTATGCAGCTGCCAGAGATGGCTTCACTTGGCCCTGAAATGAAGCTTCCACTAGTGTGTTGGTTGCTTTGGGATCTCCCCTTCATCCAGCCTACAGATCAGGAGCTCACTTCGAAGAGGCAGTCTGGGTTTTAGTTCCTGCTTTATGTATTTTATCCAATGTTTGCATGAAGAATCCCCTCAGACAAAAGTGATCATATCTAGGTAGGTGATATCACACTGGGCTGTGAATGCCAAGTGGAGGGAGATGCCTTTGAGTAGTGCTGAGTAAGGCACCGAAAACCCAGAGAGGGCAGGGATTGATCAAAGTACAACCCAACCCTCAGCCTTACCTAGGACAAGCTCTAGACAGCTCCCTATTCAGCATGGCTGGGTGGAGGCATCAAAGCCATGTCTACACATCAAGCACATTGTGCCAGGCAGCAGTACCCTCAGACATGCCACAGTGCTCCGTGCAAGCTGCCTACCAAATCAGAAGCAGCATGGCAACATCCACAAGGCCCTGTGAGCAGGCCAGTTGGCCCTGTCACTCACCAGCACTGATTAGATCACCCAAAGTGGCACATGGACGTGGCTATGCCACTTCTACTTTAGGAGGTAGCCCACGCAGAGCCATGAGGCATGTTGAAGAGCACTGTCAGTGGACCATACATATTTGCCTTGCCTCTCACCTTGCATTTATTAGGGAGCCTCCAGGACTACTTCAGGGCTCTGGATTTCACACTAGCATTGGGTGGGTACCTCCCAGCTAGGCATTGCAGTGTTCAACACTGTGGCAGCTAACTGCTACTTCGAATCTGGGCCTCTGTGCCTGAAAGGATCATATCGTGGATGGCGCAGGAAGCGCTAGCTCCCTTTCATCTCTGACAGGGTGAGGAGATTCCAAACGCCGGCTGGGTTTTAAATGTTGGTGTGATGCTTCACCCTTTGGGCCCTTTTTTCAATTGAAACATGATCTACCACTCCCGGTGAGCACGAGCAGTGGGTGGAGAGTGGATGGAAGCTTTCAGTGCGGAGCCTTTTAGAGCAAAAGAAGTACTGAGGGTAAACCAAATCACAGCACAAAACAGACAGCTCCAGCAAGGTTTGTTTAATTCATTGTTTACAGGCAGCTTTAATCATTTTGTTCTTATTCAGCACCTTTCAGCTGAAGCCCTCATATAATCTTTGCGATCAACAAACCTCCCTACGCCCCTGTGAGGTAAGCGGGTATTTTCCAGATAGGGAAACCGAGGCATGGAAAACTTAAATGACCTGTCCAGGGACACCCGGTGGTGTTGCAGTATGTGAGCTAAGATCAGGCTGGAGGTTGTCAGGCCTAGACAGACAATGAGATAGAAATGTGATGCAGTTGCCATTCAAGGGGAGGCATTAGGAGCTAGTTGAATGTATTTGCAGGGTTGCTAGTGACATTCCAAATACTTGTGTCCTCCTCCAGCCACCTGCTTCCAAGCTCTGCCAGAGTTAGACATCTGATCACTTTTCCACCCACCACTTCTCCTCCTCATCCTCGCCCACATGTTGCTAACAAAGTGGAAGAATTGTTAACTGGAGCCAGGAGAGGGAGGGATGAGACCTAGGAACTGAACAGCAAAGAGTAGCAAAACATATTTATTTGTGCAAGTTCCAACTTACTGCAGCTTAAAGAAAAGGCCTTGCTGCACTGTGCTTGCTATAAAACATCTACGAACACTCACGCAGGACGGTGGTGGAATGCAGGCTGGCAGCCTCTAAACCAGCTCTTTTTATCAGCGCAGGCATGTTACACGGTTAGACATATGGACTTTATGGAACTATTCCACTGTATCTTTTTCTAGCAATAACAATCTCTGTATTTGCCATCACTATTCTTTAGAGATTACTGTCATTTCATTGCTTTCATTTTTGACCTTTAAACTTTGTCTATTCTTTTTTTGCAATTCTTTACTAGCTAATTATTCTTTCCTTGGACTGGAAGGGTTGGAAGGCCCAGGGCTTAAGTAACAGGCAGTGGAGACTTTAGTTCCAAATCCAGCCTAGACAGTGTAAAATTGTTACCTTGCAAAGGGCATTTGGTGGCCTCTGTGTATCAAGCTGGCAGGCTATCACTGCAGTTCCTGTTAGATAAGGGTGTAGAGGGCAAATGCCACCATCATATGTTGACAGTAATTGCCACTACTTAGCAGCAGCATGTGCATAAAAGCAAAGACCTGAATGGGCTTGTTGGCTGAACTACACACAAAGAGCAAGTTTTCCAGGCACTGGTCTGCCACCATTCATGAGAGCTATCACTATAACTGTTATAGTCACTGCAGGCCATACTGCATTCCCATTGTTAATGCTCAGCAGAGAGTGATTCAGTCTAGTTGGGAAGAGTTTTTTTTTTTAAGTAAAATGGGATGAGTTTACATCTGGTAAACGCTGACATGTATACAACTGTTTTACTCCTGGTCCAACTTTCCATATATGCCTATGTTTGTTGCATGCATTAAGCACTGAAATTAAGAAGATAGAGAGGACTTACAGGATCATACAGCTCTTCCTCAGAGTGCTTTTTCTTCTTCCCTCTTAAGTATTACATGTCCCAAATGATGGGGACATTAAACTTCACTTGAGAGATGATGACTCTAATCCAGTGGTTATCAACCAGGGTACCATGACACTTTGGGTGCTGTGAGAAAGGATTCTGTAGGGTGCTGCTCAATATTAGCACCATTAGACATGTTCAAACATGTCTACATGATTTACAAGATAAACCAAGAGATTTAATATAGGAACACAGAGGAAGCCTTCTGGTCTATTGTGGTCTTTTTGAGTTGTTTGCGATAGAAAAATTGCTCTATTATTTTTCCGTGGTCAAAAAGCAAGTGAAAGATGATAGCTGGCATTTTCTGAAGGGTTTCTTGAATCTAAAAAGGTTAAAAATCACTACTCTGACCCAGCAATGTTTGCTGGTAGGAATCTCTTCCCCTTTGTTCTCCTTACATTTTCAGTTGCTTAGTTTCATCCCACTCACCACATTCATCCTCCTCTTGCACATTTTTTCTTAAAACTCATGCATTAAAATGACTTCAGCAAGGGATGGGATTTACAAGACCAATCCTCTAATTTCCACCTGCAGTCTGAGGCAAAGCACAGACATATTTCATGTGGGTGAAGTTTATTCAAACTTTGGATCTTTGACCATCTAGTCTAATAGACGATGAACATCTGTGGAAACATCTGTATCACGTAGGCAATGATTTTTTTTCCCACCATCTGGGTTAACAGAGGTTACTTGTCAATGGAATCTGCTTGCTTGGTATGTCTATGATACTTCAAAATGCAGAGACCGTCACTGGACCATCACTTCCTGGCCACTTTGTTCAGAGTCAATTCTGGTTTATTTTTCTGAGCAGCAGAGAAAACTGTCTAGTTTTGCTGGGAGTGGGACTGAGAGATTTGTGCAAACTTGTTAACCCCTCCCATCCTCCCCCCATGTAATATTTGTGTGTTCCAAGGCCTTGTTTTATTGGAAACTGAAACAAGATTAGGGCAGTCTGGCAACTGAGAACTTTATTTAAGATGCTGCAAAAATAATTGGACTCCTGATCTTGGGGGATTTACTCAAGGAGTGAACAGCTAGAGCAAAAGGCTGGTGCATAATAGTTTCAAGGGATTCATCTTATTAAAAGAAAATCACTCCAAATCCTTCATTTCCCCTTGGACAATCCCATGCATTTCTCAGCTGAAAAATGCTGTTGTGAAAATCACTTTTTGGAGGGCTTCTGTAGGCACTGTTTCAGAGATAGGACAATAAACTGAGAGCTGTCTGTTGTATCCAAGTGTGTACACTCTGCGCAGCCACCTGGCATCTGAGTGCACAACACTGTTGTCTTAAATTCTGCAGGCAAGAAAATCTGTTACTTTTTCCTTCCTGCAGTAAGCTTTTCCCAATAAATTACCCCCAAATAAAACTTGTTCTAATGCATTATTCTACCAAGCTCCTCACCTTCACATGCAGGCACTTTTGAGATCAGGTAAACTAAGGTCTCTGATTAACTTAATGCAATCTGCTATTCTCTCTTTTCTGCTATGAGGGACACTTCTAGGTAGTTCTGCACTCATGGATCTTATTATATATATTTGACTGGCAAGTGAACATTTAAGAGATCTCCTGGCTGTATTCCTAAGAGTTGGGTTTTTACCTTTAAAGTTCTGGCCAAATTCCTGAGTGGGAAATTACATTGTGTGCCTGTCTAAATTCCACCCCTTGCCATTTTAGCAGGATACACAATATTCTTCTTGACTCCCTGTCCAGAATCATCACATACCGAGTCTTTGAGTTGTAAGCAGCTGTCCAGTTTCATCCCTTTCAATCCTGGAAGAGGCAGTTCTAGTACATATAGTTTTATGATTTAGAAATGAAAAATCCTATAGAAGATGTAAGAGCCAATCATTGGGATGAGGAGAATGAGATTGGTCCTGATCCAGAAAGGTACTTAAATGCAAAGTCAAAGGTATTACTGAGATGCTTAACGTGATACCTGACTATGTTGCTGAATTGGGGCCATTATTAAATGTAATAGCAGGGCGGAAATGTTGAGGAAAAAAATAGAAGGTATGGCTTGACTTTGGGGATATTGCGCTCCCAAGAGCTAGCTATTTTCACATCAGAAATGAAGTGTGATGGCACTGGAGGGGCTCTTTGGGTTCCCTGTTCTGTAGTCTCACCTTTCACCCGTTTTATTCCCTCTTGCTTAATTGCAGCACTAGATGCCCCTGAGAAATGTGTTTAACCTTGGTCCTTACTTGTTACCTTACTGAGGTGAAAGAGAAAATCATCCCCATTAAAATACAGAATTCACATAGGATCAAACCTCTGAAACTCATTTCCCCATAAGATTTAAAGCACCAAAGCTCAGAAGATCTTAAATAACTCACTGAAAATACATCCCTCCCTGCTCTAAACACATTCAAGGTGAAACTTTATGAGGAGCAAAGGAATGCCTCATGTGCATTTAGTTTCGAATATTAAACAAAAATCCGGGGATGCTTTTCTACACATCAAAGCACTCCCAGAGATAAAGATAAAGGACCAAAAGGTGCTTTAAGTTTTGACCCTCAAACTCCTTGCAAATGACTACAAGGAAAACTATTTGTTCCAAATGCATCTGCTTTGAGATCTTCAGGTGAAGGGCTCCACAGAAATGCTAAGTATCTTATGGAAGTTTTGACAGGTGGTGTCCTAACATCTTGCTAGGTGCCTCAGGTCCTCACAAGTCTCAGTGTTTTCATCACAGTTAGAGGATGCATCTAATGAGTTTAGGAGACCACCAACCCAAGAAATCCCCAGCATTCACTAAAACCAAGCTAAACTGCAGAGATAGGCATTATAACTTCCTGTCCCGGTGGAATATCCCTGTAGAATATAGCTCTAAAACCTCTCTCACTTCAAGGGACACCACTCATGCTAACTTTCAAGTCACTCACTTTCCACACAAAACTTTGTGTCCTGTCACCTTCCTTTGTGAAAATTGTTTATCTCAGAAATAGCAGCCACGCATCGGAGGCTGTGAAAAAGGGTTCTTTACGCTGCATAAATTACGATGCATTATTAGTTTTGTATATGAATCTGTGGTCTTGCATTTTGATTTTTGTCATATATTGTGTTTATTAGGCGTTGGCAGAATGACAGTTACACTGAAAAGGGAGGAGGTTGTCAAGAGAAAGTGGGGGCCTGTTAGGGGTGGGAAAGGGGAGTGAACTCTGGTCTGCAATGAGGGGACAATGAGTGACTACAAAAGCTAGGGAGAAGCATCTGACTGCTGCTTGGCTTCATTCATTACTGGGACCAACTCCTTTTCTATTGCATGACAGGGTACCTTTACCTAGAGGGTTTACTGACTCCTTCTGCTAAGGGTACACTCAAAACACTTTCTTTCTCATCCCGTGTTTGGCAGATTGTGAGCACACTGACTACAGAGAGCAGCAGTGCATCAGGGATCTATTACTGTGTGGCTTCAAACAAGATTGGCACAGAGAAGAGGAGCATCAAGTTCTATGTGTCTGGTAAGCAAGAAACACTGCAGATGGGAGCGTGTGCAAGTAAGCAAGGGCAATATTGAGACCTGATCCAATCCCACCAAAGTCAATGCAAGTCTTTTTGTTGACTTCAGTAGACGTTGGATCAAGGCCAAGTAATTAACCTTTACAGAGCTCTTTAAAAAGGAATGGGGTCAACATGTTATTCCTCCAGATAACACGAATCCAACAAATATCTGCTAAACCTTTTAATGCTGAACCCTGTTGCAGTGAAATCACATCTCATAAGCTGCTTTTAATAGAAATGAAAAAAGAAAGAGTCCAGGAATATTTGATCAAATGTTTAACCAAATTAACCTTAACAGTACCCATTTCTTCTACCCATTTTCTAGATACTTTCTATCCAAGAAAGTTTCCTGTCAGAATTACCATTGAAATAGCATGTTTAAAAACAAGCTGACTGGAAAGTAAATGTCACAATCCATAAAAATTTGCAATGGGAAGTGAAGTTGAAGAAAAAGCTAGCACCACAGTGACTCTGTAATAGTCTGTATCATCTAGAACTGTGACTGTGAAGCATTTCAGTACAGTATAATAATGGTGTATCATGTAGTCATTTTTGTTACCCAAAACTAACAATGAAAAATGTCACAAAATGATAATGAAGATGGTGAAGACCTTTTATGCCATATATAGAAGCTGGTATTTAGAAGAGAGGGAGGGACAAGTACAGCTGCAGGGGACCTTGTCCAATGCAAAAAAAGTATTGGACCAATATATATATGAGCCATCATGTTGAGGAGTGCAGAGATAGGTTGTAGGATCAGAGGAGGAGGGGGCAGAGTGCTCTGTACTTCAACAGTGCTGGTCTGGAAAATATAATCTCTTCCTCTTGCAATGCAGTTCTGAGAGACAGCACCGATCTCTGAGGTCCTTGAGACAGCCCAAGCAGACAGGAGATCCATTATGAATTATACACTTCCCATTACTATGTGTGAGCCTTCATAAAGGTTTACTTCTGCAGCAAACAATGCCAGATATTATATTTGGATAGGTTCCTCAATGATCAAATCAGTCTATTACCACCACCAGTCCAACCACAAGACTTTATAATACCTTCCATCTTCCCTTACTAAACCTGACACTACAACAGGTTAGTGTGGGAATACAACTGGAGCAGAATGAGGTTCAAAGAGTGGTACCCAACTATAGGCCTTTTAGTGCTAAAAAACCCTTTTGCCCACTAAGAAAGATGAGCCCTTTTTTGCACTGAGATACTTATTAGCAGAGTTGACACAAATGGTGTTTTTCCACACAATTAATTGGAAATTTAATACCTCAAATATTTCATTTTTTTGAAGGCCGATATGTTTTGACATATGTGTATGATGCAAATGTGCAAGGCATACTTTTCCAACAGAATGAGTAATTACTGTAATTAACCATTGCAACAACTTGCCAAGGGCTGTGGCGGATTCTCTATCACTGGAAAGTTTTTAAAACAAGAGTGAATGTTTTTCTAAAAAGATATGCTCTAGTTCAACCATAACTATCACACTTGAAGCATACGTTAATTGAGGGAAGTCCTGCAGCCTGTGGGCACATCTACATATGCATTAATGAGCCTTTTCTAATGTGCATTAAATTTAGTGCCTCCAGTGTGAGGTAATACATTAATGCGCATTATGCTACACTAATGCACAGTAGTAGTGCATTTGCATACTTTTCTAGTGACACTTAATGTGCAGTAGACTGTTTTACTGCACATAAGCATAATGTCACAGGGTTTTTTACATGATGCTTTAACACAAAGTAAAATAGTCTACTGCACATTAAAATGCACGTATAGATGCTCCAAGTGTTATGCAGATGTTCAGACTAAATTATTACAATGGTCCTTTTTGGCATTAAAAGATATGAAAGGTGAAGTTTGATTTTTACACTACCATGAGTTTGCCTTCACAAGTTTTTCTCCAGACAGTGGAAAAAAGGGGAGGAGAGAGAGAGAAAGAGAACAGTTTGTAAGACAGAGAGTATTAACATTCCTGGGACAATGTGCCATGAGATCTCCTTATCCATGCTGCTACTTATCTTAAGCCATGTAAGGTTATTCCCATCACACAAAATTGCTTTCTTTCCATCTGAGATAGACCAGATCATGAACAAACCTAGGGAAAACATTCTCAGCCCTGAAATGGAAGTGAGTTCCATGCCATCCTAAGAGAAGGACAAGCATTAAACGATAGCATAAATCACATGTTTAAGGAACAAAAGTGGCATTTATGGATGAGGAAACTGAATTGTTCTAAATGTAGACATCACAGTCCCTGAGGCAGAATTGTTTAGATTCCACTGATAAAATATCCCCAGGCTGACCTGCTGCTTTGTCTCTTCATGTGATGGTCCTTGCTGAGTGGTACATGTTACTCCAGCCAAGTGGCCAGTTCCTTTGGAGACCTCATAGGAGCAACAGCTCTTGGTCTGGTTCACAAATGGGACACCGTTATCCACCTTGCACTCAGTGTAAGATCGGTGAAGAGCCAACCATACCATCTTGTCAACCTTTTGTGGAGTAGACGTGGCTGAGCTTATTGTCTGCAGAGCACCTAGGTGATTCCCATGGAAGTTTCTTCCCTATCAAGTCCCATTGCTGGGCAGACATGGTTTTTGGGTTTCCTGCTGTGCATGCGGTGCCCTAACACATAGAAGGCCAAGCAGTTTGGCCCTGGTTACAGAAGCTGGACTGCAAGTGACTAAAGGGAAAGTATCTTATGCAGCAAGTATGAACAGGATGCCCTAGCAAAATAGGTCAGATCCAACCTCAAAGTGCAAGTTTCCTAGTCTGTTCAATATGCCACAGCAGCTGCTATAAAACTGATAGCTTGGGGGCTGAACAGTGAGACCGAGGACAGAAGAAGACACTCATGTTACAACTGTGAGGCTGATGAGCTTCATTCAGGTGAATCTGAGAATTGACTTAGGGTGAATACAGGATTGAAAAGTAAACACGCAACCTTTGGGACCAGTTCTGGCAAATCTTTCCTGCCTTTCATTACCACCCAACTGTGCTCTGAAAGTCACCTTCTGCTGGTGGGACTCTGCACTTCACACAGAAGCTGTCAGGAAAATTTTGATCTCGCCTCATCTCCTTCTGTCCTATGTGAAATGATCTATGACTCATGTCACTTCTAAAGCATCCCTCAGAGCTGGTCCCCTTGTTGAGTCTGTGCCAAGAAACCCAGTGCTGAAGGGGCCTGAGAGGCTAAATTCTCCTCTTTCCCAGGAGACTGCCCCTTTAGGTCAGGACTGAGATGATATAGTGGAGCACTGAATGGGAAGTAAAGTGGGAAACCTGTGCTGTCACTACCCAGGCTGCACCTGTTCTGTGGGAAAATACAGCTCCTGAGTCCCTGGGGTTCCCAGCATGGCACATTTGCCAGCATTAAGTTGCTTTCTGGAAAGCACTCTCTTTGTCCCAGTGGAATATCAGCACAAGCCATGTTCTGTTCTACATGGCAGCTCTTCAGGATCCTCTACGAGACACTGGAAATAGCACCAAAAGCTATTTTAAAACATTTCAGTGACAGCAGGACACATTTGGAGATTACTCTGAAACCAAACCATATAAGGGCTGTATCTAGATGGAAAGTGACAGTGTTAGATGGAAGATCTAAAGCTTTGTTCAGTTCTTCCTGCAGATGTTCTCTCTGCTCGTAGCCTACTACAGCCCCCACAGTACTTTAGGCAAGCTAGGTGTGTTATCCCTGCTGTTCTGGCCAGACACCTGCTCCAGTATTTTGATTCCAACTAACTAAACCCCAAACCCTCTTTACAGGGTCAGCTACAGATCAGTTGTTTCAGTGTGTACTGTCTGTCCCAATTTTGACACCCACAAGCCCATGTAAATCATAGCAGGCAGGAGCCAAGTGGTCAGCCCGTCTTTGGAACTGACTCATGTCTTTGCCAACCACAGATTGACGACAAATGCCAAAGAACACACATTGGAGCCAACTACATTTGAATCCATTTTAACAAAAGCTCAGCAAATACCCACTCCTGAGGAATTTTCAGCTTTGAGCAAATATTAGTCAGCATTTGGTCTCTGATCTGCTCCACGGACAGTACAGCTACACATCAGAACAGTGCAGCTACACATTACTGTGCATCCACTATACAGTTCCAATCTACCTCTGTGTTTGCGAGGCACCCAACAATGAAGACACCTGTCATACACAATAATCATAATAATTATAATAGCAAACAACAACAGCGCCTTCACAACCCTTCTCTGGTTGTAACAAGAGCTCAGCAAAATTCAATGAAATGTCTTGGTTGGAAAGAAAATATTCTATTTCAGACATCAGATAAGGATCTGCTGTCAAAAGCTGTAATGCTTTATGAATTTAACATTTCTACCACTGTTTGCCACCATCAGTTTGCTCCTTCCTGACAAGTTTATGGGACACATGAAAGGGCTGGTGTTGTTTCAAACTGTCAAGCTTGCCCTCTCTCTGCCTGCATCTGACTTGCTAGGTCTGACATGGGGAGACTGTGTCATCTTGACAGACTCTGACATGGAATTCAGGAAAGAGCATAAGTTTTAAATTATACCAATTATTGTGCAAAACACAGGAAATTAAAAACAATTAATTCCTTGTAAATACAAATGGAATCAGACTTCCCTTTTGATTTTTTTCTGATGGTCTACCTTCCCCCAAAGGCTCATTTTCCTATTTTGTTAGGAAATCCTATATGGTCTTGAATGACTATTGCTGCTACTAGCCTGTAATACAATGAAAAAGACAAATGCATGGGGCCTGCTGGTAAAGGAGAAAAGGCCACATGGTGTATTCATATAGAGCATTTATTAGGAATCTCATGACATACTGCATCTGTTCAGGGAGAGGAAGTTAATCACTTCTCAGGGTCAAGACTGTGTAAGAAAAGTAGTGTAAGAGATGGGATAAGCTAAGCCATAACATGCTCTCAGAGCTTCAGTTACTCTCCAGACACAGTAGGAGGAGGATAAAGGAGAAACAGAGAGAGAGAGAGAGGAAGAGAGAGTGATTTTTCCCTACCACGGTTACTAAAATCAATGAATATTCTATCAGAGCATAAAGATCTTCTTGAAAGGCTAACAAGATGGAAGAAAATAGCTCAAGTCCTAGCTAAAAATATTCAAAATGCTAAATAAGAAATGTCAGTCGAAGGAATGGGTAAGAAAAACAGCCCGGTCCTGTGTTCCACAGAATGTTAAGATGAGAGAAAAACATGCACATAAAAAGTTCAGAAGAGAAGCTGGATGCAATGCACCCGAGGGTGCTGGGGGAGTTGGCTGATGTGATTGCAGAGCTGCTGGCCATTATCTTTGAAAACTCGTGGCAATTCGGGGAGGTCCCGGATGATTGAGAAATAGCAAATATAGTTCCCATCTTTAAGAAATGGAAGAAGGAGAATCCAGGGAACTACAGACCAGTCAGCTTCACCTCAGTCCCTGGAAAAATCATAGAGCAGATCCTCAAGAAATCCATTTCTAAGCACTTGGAGGAGAAGAAAGTGATTAGGAACAGTCAGCATGGATTCACCAAGAGCAAGGCATGCCTGACCAACCTGATTGCCTTTATGATGAGATCACTGGCTCTGTGGATGTGGGGAGAGCAGTGAATGTGATAAACCTTGACTTTAGCAAGGTTTCTGATATGAACTCCCACAGCATTCTTGCACACAAGCTAAAGAAGTATGGGTTAGACCAGGCGTGGGCAAAATGTGGCCTGCGGGACCCCTGAAAAATTTAGAAAATTAATATTTATCTGCCCCTGGCTGCCTGTCATGAGGCCCTTGATGGCTTGCTAAAACTCAGTAAGTGGCCCTCCGCCTGAAATAATTGCCCGCCCCTGGGTTAGATGAATGGACTGTAAGGTGGATAAAAAACTGGCTAGATTGTCAGGCTCAATGGGTTGTGATCAACGTGCCCCAGGGGCCGGTCCTGGTCTGGTTTTGTTCAATATCTTCATTAACGATCTGAAAGATGGGATGGATTGCACGCTAAGCAAGTTCAGAGATGACACCAAGATGAGGGGTGTAGCAGATGAGCTGGAGGGTAGGGCTAGGAATCAGAGTGACATAGACAAATTTGAGAATTAGTTCAAAAGAAATCTCAGGAGGTTCAACAAGGACAAGTGCAAAGTCCTGCACCTACGATGGAACAATCCCATGCACCGGTACAGACTAGGGGCTGACTGGCTGGCAACAGCTCTGCAGAAAAGGATCTGGGGGTTGCATTAGACAGTAAGCTAATATGAGCCAACAGTGTGCCATTGTTGCAAAGAAAGCTAACAGCATACTGGGCTGCATTAGAAGGAGTGCTGCCAACATATTGAGGGAAGCAATTATTCTCTATTCTGCCCTGCTGAGGCCACATTTGGAGTACTGTGTCCCGTTCTGGTCCCACACTATAGAAAGTATGTGGACAAGTTGGAAAGTCCAGCAGAGGGCAATGAAAATGGTTCGGGGGCTGGGGCACATGACTTCTGAGGAGAGGCTGAGGAAGCTGGGCTTATTTAGTCTACAGATGAGAAGGCTGAGAGGGGATTTAATAACAGCCTTTAACTATCTGAAGGGTGGTTCCAAAGAGGATGGAGCTAGACCAGGGATAGGCAAAGTCCAGCCCATGGGCTGAATTTGGCCTATGGCAGACTCCATTTCCCAGCAGCCCCCACCTGCATCGCTGTAGTTAGTTTCCATGGAGACCCAGCAGCAGCAGTGCTGTGACAGCTCAGGGCTGGGTTTTCCATGGAGACCGGCCCAGGCCGTGCTGGCAGGGCGTGCAGCTGGGTAGCGAGCTACTCCAGGGCTTGTGGTGGTGATAGCGTGGTCTGGAGCTGGGGTACAGCCATGATGTGTAGCCTGCATGCCCTGGCCAGGGGGCATGCAGGCAGTGGATCATGGTTCCGTCCCACTCCGGACCACAGTCGCCACTGCAAGCTCCCTGCCCAGCCATGCGCTGTCCCAGTGCTGCTGGGGCCGGTCTCCATGGAAACCCTGATCCCACACTGTCACAGCACTGCTGCTGCTGGGGTTTCCATGGAAACTGGCCACGGCAATGTGTGCAGGGGCTGCTGGGAAATGGAGTCCAGCTGCCAGCCAGATCCGCCATTTTGCCTGCCCCTGAACTAGACTGTTCTCAGCAGTGGAAGATGGCAAACCAAGGAGCAATGGTCTCAAGTTGCAGGAAGGAAAGTTTAGGCTGGATATTAGGAAAAACTTTTTCACTAGGAGTGTGGTAAACACTGGAACAAGTTACCTCTCTATCCATGAAGGTTTTTAAGGCCCAGCTCGACAAAGCCCTGGCTAGAATGATTTATTTGGGGATGGTCCTGCTTTGAGTAGGGGGTTGCACTAGATGACCTCCTAAGGTCCCTTGTAACCCTAATTTTCTATGATTCACACCAGTTGCTACCAAAGCCCCATACAGGAGTTTTAACTGGACCCAGTTTCTCCCCACCGAGGAAAATTGTGCTGGCCTCAGCCTTTTCTAATTATTTTTATTCACCTGATCAAGTGAAGCATTCTGCTGACATTTTGGAAACACAGGATACAAGATGTGAAGAATAGAAATAGTACCAAAGTCAATTTACACCTCATCAAACCAATGGCCTGCTCACAGTAAGCAAGAGAAAGCAGACTTGAGCCTAACAAAACAGTGCATGAAATAGGAAAAGAATTCCATAAAAAAGAAAGGAAAGAAAACTATCATTTTCAATACTGGTGGCCAGAGGGTACTTGACTCTTTTCAAATCTTTCATAAAATAGCACTGGTGCCAATCTCTAGAAACCATGAAGCAAGGCTGACTGATTTCACTCTAGCTGAGCTGCAAAAGAGAGATTCAAATCTTATGTGTGAACCCCCTCAAGGCTCTGTATTACACACAATACATATTCTGTTCTTAGGCAAAGTGGGTATTTCTCAACACCCTGACCACTTGTGAGCAATAAAAGCTTCCACTGCACTTTTGCAAGAGTTTGCAGTGTTTGTCCCTGTCTTCCTGGCCACATTTCAGCTCCCAAGTGGAACTTGCCAGACTCTGCGGGCAGTGACTGACTACTTGCTTCTCCTACCCTGAGTGCTGTCTTTCCGCAAAGAACTGTCTGTTACATCCTAATTTGCAGAAAGCCTTTAATTAATCATTAAAACTCAGCATGGAGCATTACTCCTGGCCAGAGGACTACATCAAACTGATACTCCCAAAGGTCTCATCTGCCACATGCTGGGTCTGGAATAAAACCCAGACTGGATTCTTCATAAATGCTTGCCTCTGTTGCTCCCAAATCTTGATCTGGTGGATAGACAGAAACAGCTCCAGGGCATAGGGACTTTGTTATTTGTATTGATGAAGGAGTTTGTTATTAGAAGTGATGAAATTCGGGTCCTCGTGGGGGGGAGCGGGTGGATCATTGAAAATCACAGAATGGAAGGAAGGAAAGGAGATGGCGTTTCCTTCCATTCTGATGCTCGGAGGGCTTAGGCGGTAGTGGGAGGCCTGAGGCCCGATCTGATATGAGGGTCATTACTCAGGCATAATTTCTCTCAACTTCCGGGCGATTCACGCAGACACATCAGGTAAAGGATGTTTGGATTGGATGAAAGATGTCAGGGACATCAATCAGGCAGGCCAGCCTGAGTCAAGTACCTTGGCAGTCAGGCTTGCAGTAAGCCTCAGCTCATGAGCAGCGAGCATCCTGCTTGGCTACTGGGGACGCTGCCTATCCATTGAGCACCAGCTGGGACCCTGGGTTTGCAGGCCACTCAACAGTGCTAGTTCCTGACTCTGGTTTTTGGCTTATTTCTGGACTTTGGCTTTGGATTTCCCTGTGTATCTATTTCCTGGCTCCTGCCCCTGATTTGGCTGTTTTCAGACTTTGCCCTGTGGATTGCCCGTCAGACTGGACCCTGAACTGTGTTGTGGACTCTGCTTCCAGATTTTCCTTTAGTTTTGGTACGTCTCCTGCTCTTTGACCCAGCCCCAGACCCTGCTTTCTGTCTTTTGGCCAGGGTGCCTATGACCTAGCTGTTAGGCCAGGCTGCCTTCAGCCAGGTCCCTTGTAAAAGAGTTGGTAAAAACAACATAGGAACCCTAAGATTCTCTTGTAGATGGAACGGGCTTGTGCTTCCTGCTTTTTCTTTATCTGAATCTATTAAAAGTTAAGACAACTAGGATTTCTAAATCATTGGATCAATTAATCCATTCAGTGATCAAATAAATATCCGCTGTGACAGACGTGAGGAAGACAAATATTGGCATAGTAGAAATAAGATTGGGAGAATGTAGAACTGTAGAAAAAAGCAATGTTACCTGTGAATAACAAAATGAGGGCGTTTCTTTACTCCTATATAATATCTCAAGGCTTTTGTTGCAGACAGAAGGAAGACAACCCATGAACACACATCAGTCTGTTTGGATATCTGTCTCCCTTGATTCTGAGTTAGCATCATTAGCCACAGCCTATTAACAAATTCTACAGATAGCTTTCAATTACTTACTGGTAGCTTATTCATAAAAACATTCATGGACGAACGGCTTATGGCAGCAATTCTCAACCAACTTGCCATAGCACCCTGGGATGCCATGAAGTATTAGCACTGCTAGGTGTTTAATGGTGGCAAACCAAAGAGTGCCATGAAGTATTAGCACTGCTAGGTGTGTAAGCATCAACATGTGATTTGTAAGATAAAGATTTCAAATAGGAATCCATAGTGTCAAAAACATTCTGTTGCAGTCTTTTGAAGCTGTTTGCAACAGAAGAATTACCCTATTATTTTTCCATAGTCAAAAAAGTTTCAAAAGCTAAAAGCTGACATTTCTAAGGGGTGCCCAGAGTGTAAAAGAGTTGAGAACCACTGGCTTAAGGTATAGTGGCAAGTAGTGCATGTAGAGTTATCCAGTTTGCAAGCACAAATAGTTGTTCACACATGGCTTTCTGAGAGCACTCTTTAACAGCCCATTCCATGATGAAGGTCTTGGAAATTTGGCCATCGGGTTACAGAAGAGCAGCCAAATATATTTTTCATTGTGCTTTAGTTCTAACCTGCTTTTTCTCTTCCACCTAGATGTGCCATTTGGTCTGCAGACAGAGCCCCAGATCACTGCCATTGTGGGAAGTGACATTCAACTGCTTTGCAAAGCCTCCAAGTACATCTACAACCACCTGGACTGGTATTACCCCTCCTCAGAGGTTGTCCCCAGTGCCTTTAGAAATAAGAGCATTGACAACTACTCCATCTCCTTGATGCTGGTCATTACTAACATCACACAAGAGCATGCCGGGTTGTACAAGTGCCAAGCTCAGAATCAGCATAATTCCACTGACAGGCTGGAGCAAACTACCCAGCTTGTTGTCAAAGGTAGGTTTTGCCAATGGACAAAGGTAAAGGTGATGTAAAGGTGCTATAAGCAGAGGTGCTGAATATCACTCCCACTGATGTCCTTGGATGTGGTGGGTGCTCAGCACTTCCCAGATCAGTCCTAATATGCATGTAGATGCTCAGTATTTAGCTTTCAGTCACATAAGCAGTTGAGAACATTGAAACATTTTTATAAGTGTAGCCTGTAATGGTTTCAGATACCCCTGGTCTGTAAAAAGTGTCAGGGGACCTTAAGCATCCTATGCAGAAAGGAAGGAATTCCAGTAACATTTTATGCTCCTGACACCCTACTGGGACCCTGGTTTAGTGCTGACTCAAAGGACATAGCCCCTCTGGCTATATTACCAACAACACTCCAGCATATCCCTTAAGATGGCCCACCCCAGTTCTGCAAGTAAAACATCTAATGAGATTACATCCCAGGAGACTGCCATGGTTGTGTGTAATGTTATTTAGCTTTGGACTAGTTAAATACATTTGCAGGAACATATAATCTAATGGCATTTCCTATGTACATGCTGTGATCAGTGGACAGCTTAGAGCAAAAGCAATTTTATCTGTACCTGGACTCCAAGAACCTGTTTCTTCCCTTTTAATCTTATATCAGTACTATTGCAGGGCCCAGCATCCCCGGTACCTCTGAATATTGAAATACAAAGGACTTGATTCTTCTCTCTGCTGCCGAGGCTAGGGCCAGTCCACTCTGTTTTGATCACAATTGTGTTTATATGAAGTAGTTGCTAACATTGCTCCGGTGCAGTGGCCCTGATCAGGGCAGACAGAAAAATTATTGTGATCCCACCTACCCACTCACACAGAAAATTGCCACCCAAACTGTAGCTGTAGCTGCCATGGTTTTGTTAGGTGTGTGGGTGGTGACATTAAGTCAGTTAATTCTCTCTGTTTCCAAAGACGTAAGGCAGAGTCCAACTCCTCCTATTATACCCAGACCTCATGCCTGTTCTGGCCTTGTACTGATAACTAGTTTCATAACTAGTTTCCAGAACAGCTAGACATTGACCCACTGGGCCCTTTTCTGCACACTGCATCCAAACGATTCACTTGCTTTTCCCCTTGCAGATATTTTTATTCACTTAATCAGTTTTCCACCTACACAGACACCTACACACAGTGGCTAAGGGAAAAAAATGCATCTAAGCTGTTAGTACATGTATGAAAGAACTCAAATTTTGAATGTGCCTTCTGTGAGTTATTACTTAGTTTCTGTCGTTGGCCTCTAGTGCCCGAGGAGAAATTCTCCTTGAAAACATGCTATGTGAAATGCCACTAAAAACTTTCTCTATGTAAAATTAGCCATGTGGATCTTTCAGGATCCCTTTCATACTATGCACACA
Source organism: Alligator sinensis (assembly GCF_000455745.1). Lineage (NCBI taxonomy): Eukaryota > Metazoa > Chordata > Crocodylia > Alligatoridae > Alligator > Alligator sinensis. The sequence continues at coordinate 366,455 of NW_005842548.1, forward strand.
GCTTTTCCTCTTCCTTGACTGCCCTGCACATTTTGAACTGGATTTTTTGGTTAGTTGATTGGTTGGGTTTTTTAAATGATATAATCTGAGGTGTATTCACATTTGTTCTGCCCTTTGCTAATCATTCACACCAGGTCTGCTGAGGAAACCTTGCCATCCTGAGCTTTGCAGGAGCATACATGACAAGGGGACAAGCATACATATCAAGGTGCAGGGCAACAGAAAAACCTTAGAATTTCTCCATTTTCCTACTTCCCTCACGCTCCTTCTATATTTGCTCTGCCCACTCTGTTTGCTTATGATTCAGCTCTGTATCAAACTTAAGCCAAGTGCTGTTCCCCCAACAACAGCAAACCTTTGCTGCCTCCAGGCTGCTAAGACAAGGCCTTTATTTGGAGATGCTTAGGTAGATCTGTAAAAGAGGCATTCCTAACGCTGACTGTGAATTGTTTTCCTTTGTGAATGCAGCAAAGGCCGTGCCATATATTATTCAAAACTTCACGGACCTGGAGGTTAACATCAGCGGCAAGATCGTGCTGGAGTGCAAAGCAAATGGAACCCCGACACCTCACATTACGTGGTGGAAAAATGGCTATCTCATTTCACCTGCTTCAGGTGAGCCTGGGGAATGCTGCAGTGCTGGATGTGAGAAAAGAGACATGGTGGTGATAAGAAAGGAGTCACAGGTTTGCAACACACTTTTGGCCCAATTTTCCACTGCCCGGTACTTTGGGCAGTCATTTACAATGATGCAAATAACCATAGAAAGGTCCCAGCAGGTGGAAGACCTTTACAGACTGCTGATGTGGTCTGCATATGGGATTTTAAGGGCCCAGACTGGCAGCCAGGGCCTGATTTATATTTCTCCGGTGCCACTGATTGTGCCCACAGCATTGGCTATGTGCTTTCTCAACATATACAAAATTGGCTCTTGCAAGATGCTGAACCCCTTGCTACCCAAGATAAATGCTTGTGTGTACTAAGGTGAGCAGGACAGGGGGATCCATTTGCTAAAGAGTTTAGGGCATGATCCAGAGTCTGCTGGAGTCAGTGCTGATCTCTTCTCTAAAAGTCAGACCCTTAGTCTGCTGTCCAGTATAATTACTGTGTTTCTTTATTTCCCTCAGACTAACAGTCCAGAGGAGTGGCTGTTAGATCAAACAGTGCACAGCAGCACAGGGCTGCTGCAAGACAGCATGGACTCCCTTGTCTGAGCTTGGAAGTCTTTCCAAGTGTCTCTACCCTGAGTTTTCCTTCATGTCACGGAGAAGCTGGTATCAGTAGCCAGTCCTCTGACTTTAATTTTGCATCTTGGGTAGGAAGGAAATCTAGGATCATCCATAATTCAGATCAGACTGTTCCAGGCAGAAACTCTTTACAGCTACTGAAATTTCATAAATAATTCTAGAGGGACAAGCATGTAACTCATCCAACCAATGGAAACATAAATAAAATATCTGAAAAAAACACCTCAGGGTAAATATTTCAGTACTGTGCATGGCGAGTTATGTGTACAGCTCTTGTTAACAACAACAGGATTCATGGGCAGAACACATTGCACACACCCCTTTGGATTCAAGGCCCAGCATAATTCCCTTGCTCTGCTAATTGCATCTTCTTAGCAAGCCGGTTAGCTTGGAATCCCATTTACAGAGTCAGAGAAATGAAAACTGGAAGTGGCTGGTAGGTCACAACTAGGTAATCTCTCCTCCCTGTGAATGCAGGATGGTTTTAGACAGTTGGTACTTCAGGGCTTTGCCCAGACACCCCATTTTAATTACCCAAGATGATGGGGCTTCCATTGCTTCTTTTTGGAGGCTGTTCCACAGTTCATAAACTTTGCTGTTTCTCTTATATTTTTCCTCAGGCTTCCTTTGCTGCATCCAATTTAATACACTGGTTGTAGCACCTCAGATCACTCAAAAAAATTCCCTTCTTGCTGTGCCTTTTCCAATGTCGTTTTCAAAGCCTTTTTGTCTAATCACAGAGCTGTGATGAATACATTTTAATGACCTTTCCCTCATATCATGTTAAGTTTGGGGTTGGGATCAAATCTTGCTGTGAGTTATGCAGGTGTAAAAAGAGCCCAGTCTTGCCCCGCACTGCTGTTGATTAGATATTCCCCACTGACTTCCATGAGAGCAGTCTCAGGCTTCACATTTAAAATAAATGAATAAATATATTTGTTATACAGAGGCTGTTAAGTGATCTCCATGAAATTTGCATGACAAATGAGTTGAGAGTACATGGCAAGGAATGGGTTTGCATCATACCTGCATAAACAAAAGCACATGTAATATATACACTGTTCAAAATTGTCTTCTGGTTGCTACCAGCAGTACTGTACCAGGTCTGCAGGGACCTGGGAAGTCATTTATAACAGAATTCCATTTAGAAATTATGTATTACAAATACCTTATGTACTGAAATGAAACTATCCCCCAATGCAGGAATTTCCATGGAAAATAATACCCTGATCATTGAGCGAGTGAAAAAAGATGATGAAGGCCTCTACGAGTGCAGGGTTTCTAATGAAATGGGCCGTGACAGTACAATGGCATTCATTAAAATAGAAGGTGAGGCTGCAAACGAATGCACAAGTTTGGTGATACGGGCATAGTTTGAATGATATCCTTCTACTATCCCAAGGCAAGAATTGTTTCAAGAGTTGGGGAATACATTTTAAAATAATAAACACACACACACATGCACAACAGGTTTGGTTAAAAGTAAAACTTTAAAATTAAATTGAACCTCTTTTTGGTCCTGGAAGCTTATAGTCCCATGATGATAAAGAGCCTGAAGCATCTCATTAGCGCTTTATGTCTAGAACACCTTGATGAGGACCCTGCCCAAGACTCAGTGTGGTCTTCATGCAAGGAGTTGTGTAATGCATAGGTTCTCAACCTTTGTATACTGAGATTTCTTTAAGTTTCCCTCCTATTTAGCCAGGATCTAGCTGGGACCATCTCTCATTCAGCCAACTAGGAAGAGCAGGATGGCTGGAACCTCCTGGCCTCTGTTTATGATTTCCATGTTCAGAACCCCTCACTTAATGCCTTGAGCACTTGGCATTGATACTGTAAAATAATACCTTTTGACCATAAGCCTATTCACATATTGTTCCCCATATTTGATCCATGGTTACCTATGGGGATATACTAAGTACTGCCTACTGCTGGTGAATAAAAAGACACCAGCACAGTTCATGGATTTCATGTCTACCTCTTTTGTGAAATAAAGCACGCTTTGTGGAATTGCAATTATTTTATCAGTGCAATTAATTCAGAATTTGTTCTTATGTTTAACTTCCAGGTTCTGAAGAGAAATCCAATATTGAAGTTATCATTTTGGTCTGCACTGGTCTAGCAGCTACTCTCTTTTGGCTGCTTCTGACCCTTTTCATTCGGAAACTTAGAAAAGTAAGAGGTCTTTCATATTGTGGAAATGGGACACAATTGGCCTCCAAGCTCAACTCCAATTCAAGCCAAGCCTCAGAGTTCAGAACTGAGGCCGTGCTGGCACTAGGGTTGGGGACAGATGGTGAAAAACTGTATGAGCTGTTCTTGTAAAATTTCAGGCAAAGATTTCTGTTGATTAATTACTTGTAATCTCAGGAGATTAGTTCTGCTTATAAGAATTTTACCCTCTTGCTCGGCATCCAGTGAGATCAGGAAAAGCAGGTTGCTTCCACCTTTGGATTCAAATTCATCCCAAGAGCATTAAAGCAGGTTCGGAGACAGGCTTTCAATCTAAAGGCCCTAAAATGAAGTTCTGGTTTCACCGCACCTCTAATAAGGTTTTCCCTAAAACATAGGCAGTGGAGGGAATGCTGCTTTAAAGATGTTAGAATCTGTTTGTTTGCTCTAGAGATGGGCCCCAACCACAAAGTTCATCTTGTTTTCATGCTTCATTACTCCTTGGCCTCTTTTCATGAGACTCCAAAGAGTAGGGTAGGTCCTTGACTAGTTCTGAAGAATATTTGATAAATTAAATCAAATTTAGATTTGTTCTTTCTTATACAAACAATAAATATGATCTGAGAGACTAGGACTCTAGCCTGGCCACAGCCCAAACCACAGTCCTAATGTTAATCTCCTGTAACTTGAATGACTAATTCCTACTCCTCTTATAAATGTGAACCCATAAGGTTCATGTGTTCCCAGTGTGTTGCCAGGACAGCAGAGGTGCCAGACCCTCTGAATCTTATGTCATCTTTTACACTTGCTCAAAGAGGGCAGGTGGTGACACCAGATGATAATTCTATGCACAGTGTCATGAGGTTTTCATTCATTGTGTATTAGAATATATGGCAATATGAGGTATAGGGGTGTAGAGACTGAGGCTCCAAGTTGTCCCAGAATTTAAAAGCCATTTAAACATATTTCTAATTCATAAAACAAAGGATGCCTTGATGAGCATCCCTTAAAGGGCATTTCTAATCTGAAGGATTTTCTAGAAGCAGTGCTGAATTCTTTAAAGGAGTGCAGGTTGAGAATGATAATAGCAGGGGCTTTACATCATCAAAGTGCTTTCAAACATTCACTAATTCAATTCTCTCATCACCCCCAAAAGATACACATGTGTAAGTTTTCTTTTTCCCCAGGCTTCATATGTGCAACTTAAGGCAGGATATCAAAAGTATAGGTCCAAGCACCACAGATGGAAATGGGTGTTGGGGCCAGGATCAGAATGCAGGGGGTGCTGGTTCCCAGGCCTGTGTTCATTCTACTATATCATGCTTCTCTCTCAAGTTAGAGCTGCACAGCAAATACTTTGACTCATTTTCCCCATTTGCAGCCTGATGCCACAGATATTAAAACAGGATACCTGTCCATTATAATGGATCCAGAGGAAATGCCTCTTGACGAGCAATGTGATCGGCTCCCATACGACAGCAGTAAATGGGAGTTCCCAAGAGACAGGTTGCGGCTGGGGGAGAGAAATAGGCATCAATCATATAAAGAACAGAAATATCCTATGGTCCAGAATTTCTGTGGAGGTGTAGCATAGCCAATTAGCCCTAGTGCCAGTACACCTTCATCTTTGGACAGTGGGTCTCATTGGGAGGGATGCTGAAGGGGTATTTAGAAGAGCCATCTTTTGAAATGGCTACCACCTCCCAAAAGAAGTGAAGGCATAGCATCCTCATGGAAGGAAGACTGCTCCCAGTACCTTCCAGGGACACCATTTGGATATCTTACATCACTTGCACAGAGAACAATGGAAATGGAAGCAGGTCTGAAAGAGGGCGGTTCTCCATGTAAGTCCTTGTACAAGAACACTGTGCAACTTCCAATTATGAAGAAAAAGGGCAAAAATGACTATTCACTCCAGAAACACTGTTCAATAGGTAATAAAGACCAACTGAAAAAAAATGTCAACAGGGAAAGTATGGGAGGTGAAGAAACAGGGGAATTACAGAATAAAGAGGAGGGGGCATGTAGAGACTGTGGGTCAGGCAGGAATGTTGCGCTGGTTAGGTGTGGGCTTGTAGGGACTGTGGGTCACGAGGAAAGGATAACTAAGGTGCTTGTATGCAGGGAACTGTGAATTTCCCAAGTTTAGAAAGCTTGGTGTTCAGATAATTAAATGTAATGTTTTTACACTGCAGTCCCTAATGTGCATTCAGCTCGAACTCCAGTTTAATGCTGTTTTATCTATCCTATCACATACTGCCTCACACTGAAATTATATGTATATAAACTATATTCTGCATATACATATATGGAAAGTATGTGATACAGGCTTCTATGAACTGTCAGGCCGTGCTGCACCTAGGCTCCAGTGTCTTGTATTTCTTGCATAGCTGAGAAAGCATGTTTCTCTCTTATCTGATGCAGACTGTCATAAGTCCCCCCTGGCTCATTCTTGACTCTTTGCTTCTCTAGGTAAAACACTGGGTCACGGTGCTTTTGGGAAAGTGGTGGAGGCGTCTGCTTTTGGCATAGATAAATCTTCAACCTGCAAAACAGTTGCCGTTAAAATGCTTAAAGGTACATTTCTCTCTGAGACTCTCAGGAGACTCTGTTGGGACCACGTGGGCAATGAGGTTTCTAGTTCTCAGCTCTAAGGCAACCCCCTTCCACTTCTCGTTCATTCATTGCATTCAGAAGGGAGCGAGCTTGCCATATGGGAGCAATTAGCTGCTGTATGGTGGATGCTAACGTGTAGGAAATGACAAGTGGGCTCCACACTGTGCTGCTGATTAAGCCTTGTATTCCTAGTGGACAAAAACAGCAGCCTCCAGGTCTGTGGGGTTAGGAGGGAAACAGATTACAGAATGTAATTGCATTACGATGGTCTGAAATTGGATCTAAACCCTCGATCCTAGCCCTTCCAGATGCAGAAAGGTTCATGCAGTTGAAAAGAGCAGTGCCAAGGGAGTGAATTAGGGACAACTCTCTGGCAATTACTGAAATGAGGGAATGCTTTTACCAGCCAGCAGTGGGGAGAAAGGGAACTTGAAGCCTAAGATGCTTCCAAATGGCATTTACATACAAAGCCTCTACAGACAGCTTATGAATAAAGTCCTCCTATGCCTTGCTGGTTGCTTGGGTTTGGGTTTTTCAACTGTTTGCATGTTTTCCACACCCTTCCCCCCGAGTAGACTACTGATTTTTGTTGGATGGGTCTCCACTCCCTGGCCCACACTGCTATGTTGCTGAGTGATGGTATTAACCCCTGCCACTCCAAAATCCAGGATGTGCTCGCAGAGCACAGCACTTGGGTTTTGTTGCCCGCTGCCTCTTCTGCTACTCCCCTCGCTGCCACTTCCCCCAGTACCAAACTCTCTCTGCTTGCCAGCACCACCTTTATGCACCTCTTCTGGACCTGCTCTTCCTCCTATGCAGCTGTCCAATAGGGTCTTCATATCCCTCTTCCCTATGCTGCTGGTTTTTCCATGCCATGCCCTTTTCCAAAACCTGCCCTGGAAAGTTCCCAGAAGCTCCTGATCAATCCAGAGCTCCCCTACTCCCTCCCTCCAACTCCTGCAGCACCCACAGTACTTAATCACACCTGTCTCCACCCTGTGCCTCCCTGGTTGCCTTCCCACCCCCTCACTGTTCAATAAGTGCCTTGGTAGTACCTCCATCTAATCTTCCACCTTACTCCCAGAGGAACCAGATGAAAGTCTCTGGTGTGAGACAGTTCATTCAAGGAATAAAAGGGCCTGGATTACATAGACTGTGTTGAATTGGTTTTGCCATCTACCTCACTTTCATAAAGCACATTAATGTTGGCTTCTGAGTAGCAGGCAGCATATAAGCACAGATAATTGTGAAGATTTTCAGAACATGTTCAATTTAGGTATGATAAGGCATGGGACTCGCATCATTATAGATCAGTGGTAGATCTAGTGAAGTCAATAAAGTTATTAATGATGTTAACTGAAGGCACCTGGGACTCAGAGCAGTTTACAAGACCTGAGACTGCAAAAGTGATCAGACATCTATTTGGGGGACAATTCTACAACTCTTCCAAAAGAGGCAAAAGTTTAGGGCAAGAAATTATTTCCTACATGACTATTCATGCAGCTTTAATGCATTAATCCTTGCATTTGGGGCATATCTGTTCATTCGTTATATTGGCAATATTCAGTCCTTCACAAAGGATCCCCTGTATGTACATGAACCAGTGAAGTTCTACTGCAGGACATTAATACTTTGTAAGTCACGAAAAAGAAAGGAAGAGAGTTCTAAAGGGCAAAGCATTACTCTGTTTCATACGGGTCAAGAGACAGCAAGACGGATGAGTTCTTATCCATTTAGAAGGCTGAAAGGCAGAGATACCACAAGAAACCTGGGTGGGTTTGGTTTTCAAGTGTAAACAGGATTTTCTGTGTCTTAAAAATATCCTGTTGTGGAAAGATGGCCTTGTCCTGTTTATCTTAAGCAGAATGTGCAACTACTAATGAGTGCAAAGCTTTAATGTCGGAACTGAAGATCCTCATCCACATAGGACACCACCTCAACGTGGTCAACCTCCTGGGCGCCTGCACCAAAGCAGGAGGTAAGAAACTGGCATCTCACAAAGCACTTGGCAAATTCACATGCACTGCTTGCTCTTAACTGCTGTGCAAATTTGGCAGCTATGTTGGCCTTGCTATCATCGTCAGGAATCAGGAAAAGGGTGTTCTGGTCCAGAAACATGCCCATTTGGCCCAGGAGCAAACACAAGGGTCTCTCAATACCTGTAACAGTATTAGGGTTTGTGTTCTGTGGAGGTGAGGCACCCCTTGGTGTGTCATGACTGCACACATGTGATATTTCTGACTCTCCTTTCAGCAAAAGGCGGCACTGTAAAGAAATCAGCCAGCACCCTATATATTACACAGAACACCATGCAGCTTCCCTATCAGCATAGGGATAGGACATGGTCACCCTTTGAACATTTTCAAAGCTGCCACCTGATTCTTTATGCCCCAGAGTTGCCCAGGCACCTTAGTTCCCACAGCCACCTAAGCACTGGCCTACTAGTAATGATCTGCTAGAGCTTTACCTCAAGCCTGAGTCCCAGAGATCTCAAAGCAGGGCTGTCTAATGAGGTAGGGGAATGACTTCCTGGCCTGTGATGCCTCAGGTGTGTTCAGAGCACCTAACACCTTGTACCTGCACCAGAAGGTAAAGGCATAGTGGAACACCTACACAAAAGCCAGCTGTCGCACGAGGAAGCTTAGGGTGAGTGTAAAACAGCACAAGGAGGAGACGGAGAAAGAGTATCAGCCTCTAGGTCTGGGCTACCCAAGTGGCTGGTTGGGCTTGGGTGCCTAATGCCAGGAAAGCATTATGGATCCAGAGCAGAGGAAAGTACCACCTATCTCTGGCCTGTCAGCAGGTCAGCTGCTTCAGTACTGCAGCTGTCTCCTTTCAACTTGCACCTGAAAGTACCTCTCTTAGGATCTGGAATCTGCCTGTGCGTTTTGTAGGGAGGCTGGACCCTCATTTGGGTCTGAAAATTCAACTGGGTGCCAGGGCATCTCTGAGTTAGGCAATGCAAAACCAAGGGTGGGGCAGTACCTCAGGCACTTGGGTATCCGGGCCAAAGTGAGCTCTCTAGGGCTGTAGACACACAGTCTGTGGCACAGCAGGGACTTGAACCAAGGACTCCAAAATCCTGGCACTCAAGTGATGTTCCCTGTCACAGAAACCTTGTTCCTTGTCTCATCATCCCATTTAAAACATCCTCGTCTCCCTTGCCCTGCAGTTAAAAGCATAATGGAATAATCTGTTTATCTGCTGTCTTTATGTTGAATCTTAAAAACAGTCTAGGAGGGAGGATGGAGGAGGGCTGAGGGCAAAGAAACCAGGATAAATATTAAGGGGGGAGGCGGGAGAGACGGCAAGAGAGAGAGATGGTGCAGACATTTGTCATTCCCTGAGACATTAAAGCTATCATTTTCTCAAGGAACATGTAGTTGCCAAGTAAAAGGAGAAAGAAATTTTATTAAGGCAAATTTGTCAGAATGACAGGACATAAATTCTCCCCCAAATTAGACATTCACAACTCCCAGGGGAGAGGTACAGATGTGGAATCTGCAGAATGCTGAGGCGAGACTGGAAGCTGTGCAACAGCTACTAGTCTGATCCTCTTGCAGCCGCATTTGTATGGCTTTCTAGGGCAGTGGTACTTAACCTTTTTTGTACCAGGACCCATTTGTAAACATTGATGGCCAGTCCCAACCCAGAACCCATCATCCCCAGGCCCCAGCCCCCCCAGTGTGTGGGGCAGGGGGTGGGTATGTAGGGTGGGGGGATTGGGGGTCATGAGAGGCTCCAAACAGCCCCAAGCAGCCCCTTGCAGACTGGAACTCTGCCAGCCTGCCAGGGAAAACCCACGGTTCCCCAAGTTTTTCTCCTTTAAAGGAGAGTCCATTTTTAAAGTTTCCCAAGTTTTTCTCCTTTAAAGGAGAATCCATTTTTAAAGTTTGTTGATCTTGCAGGATTGTTGGTTGTAGCCATGTTGGTCTAAGGACATAGGCAAGCAAGGTTCTTTGGGTAAATGTGATACCTTTTATTAGTTGGTCTGATAAAAGATATCACATCTACCCAAAAAGCCTTGATCCATTCTTAAAGTTTATTCACAACCCTTTCATATATTCTTGTGACCCACTTCTGGGCTGCAATCCACGGGTTGGGAAATGTTGTTCTAGGGCTCAGAGGAATGGGCAAGGAGGATGCTGCCCTGTAATTGGGGAAGCAAGGTATCACCTCCTACCAGATAGCACTAAGAGCAGGGCCGTCCCTGGTGTGGGGCAAATCAGGGAGACTGTCCCAGGCCCCGCACTTCGGGGGCCCCGCAGACAGTGCCAAATAGGCCCACCGCTGCCACTGCTGGTGGCTTATACCGGTGGTCACCACCCCCACTGCCCTGCCACCACCATCAGCTTCTGCAGGCAGGTGCCACCCCCACCCCCCGGCCCCGCACAGGTTGATATGCCCCGGGCCCCACACACCTCTAGGGATGGCTCTGATTGAGAGAACTGGGAAATAGTACTGCATAGTACATCAGAGTGGTGACTTGCATGTGGATGCCCAGAACAGCCCAGAGCTACTTTAAGATCACTACCCCTTAACCAGGGCAAAAATATGGCCAGAACATTTGCACATGAAGGCCTAATCATGTAGCAAAGTCTGTCTGAATACATGTGCTCAACTTTGCCTTTTGTGAGTGTCCATTGCTTGAATGTACACGTCTCTATGGCACTGGTTCTCAACCTTTTCAGACTCAAGGTACCATCCACAACTTTTTATGAATTTAGTGGCACCTCATTTCAAAAACTAATTTCACTTGTTTTTTTAACTGGGGAAAATAGTTGAGCAATTCTTCTGTTGCAAAGAACTCAGAAAGACCACAGCAGGTCTCTTGACACTAGGGATTCCTATTTGAAATCTCTGGGTTTATCTTCTGAATCATGTGCAGGTGTTTGCATACTTGGTGGTGCTAATATTGCATGGTACCCTACAGCAACCTTAAAAGGATCTAATGGCACTCTAGGGTTGTGCAGTGCCCTGGTTAAGAATCACTGCTGGAGCCTACAGTCTCCTTCCCCATCTTACACCTCTCTGAACATCCTTCTGGGAGAAGAGGACTTTTGAGTTCTTCCTGATTAGTTACCCAGAGAAGTCACTGTTAAAGCCACTAGTGGGAAATAAGTTGTGGAACCCAGGTTTCCCAGAAGGCACTGCAGAACATTAGCTAAGTAGTCTCCAGCTAGGCTCTGATTTGTTTGCTTTTGAACAACGCTACAGGAGACTGAAGTAAGAAAGCGCAGAGCTCACAAACTAGACATTGGAATAAGACTTACCATTAAAATGTAATTTCTAAGCACAGCTCCTTGTTAAGTTTTATGCAGCCCATAATAGTATGTTGGATAATGACTGATATTAAGCATGCACATACATTATTTTAACAATATCTGCTTCTTGTAACATTGCTTTGGAACACCTTGTCACCGTGTCTGATGTTGGCAGCACTAATGCATACTATCTTGTGCTTTAAAATAAGGAAATAAAATATGAAGAGATTGGGTCTAGGAAATATTTCAGAAGCGTGAATAAAGCACTTAGGGGTACTTTAAAGTTGTGCTGGAATCTGCATTTCCTTGGAGAATCCACTAGACACATTTGACTTCAGTTTCTTCAGAAAATGTTCCATTTGATCTCTTCTTCGCACTGTCAGAAGCCAGTGCTAGTTTCAGGAAGTAACTTAGTGATGTGGAGGATTGGTGGTAGAGAGAGCATGATGATATGCATGAAAATAATAGGAACTAGTGACAGGATCAGAGGGGAACTCAGTATCTCTCTATCCTCCCATCTTGCAGGCTTCCTAGCAGCTTGCCTAGCTCTAAGTGGCTTGCTGCTGTATGCTGGTTCCCGTTTCAGCCCCTACACAGGCTGACAGCCCAGCACCTCCTTTAGATAGGCTGAAGCAGGGGTATTGGGTGCCACAGCAGATCAGTTGTCACCTTCACCTCAGGGAGCTCTATACTGAGTACTGTTGAACCGTGAGCTTGTGTTTCAGAGGTGCTGAGCATCTCTGACCACAACTGTAGTCGGTGGGCACTGCAGGTATTGAGCAGACCTGTTGCGCACGCTATATCCATAGTTGGACTTCAAGATCCTTAGAATGAACTGGGGTTACAGAAATATACGGTGTTATTATAGGTCAGTAAATAAGACTCTTCTTCCCTTTTGCCTGTGATGGCCACTTCCAAGTGCTCATTTCCACCCACTTTGTTATTTTGAGCCAGGACACAGCAAGCAAATACAAACTCTCTTCCCTCCTTTGCTTCCCCTACTTCCAGCCCTGTGTTTACAAAATTATTTATGTCAGACTGAGTCAAATGGGCAGACCACAGCACAAGCCTGGGTGTTTGTTTCTGACATGAAGATAAGAGTTTGTTGCTTAGGATTTCCCTTTGTTGAATGGCCTGGTTCAGCTCTTGGCATTTTTCCTTTGAAGTTAGAGCTCACGAGTCTGAATTTGAAGTTTCCAGACAGGACAGGGTTTATAGACATAAAAGGCTGACCACTTTGGATGGGTAATAATAGGTGTTTACATGCATTCTAGTCCTATGACTTCACCTTCTTCTACATCTGAGACATTTTATATGCTGCTTTCTAAAATCTGGTGATGGTACAGTGCAGGCTAATGGCCCAGAGTGCAGTTTTGTCACGCTGCACCTTGAGATCCAAAAACATTTCCAAATACGTCTAAAAAAATCACCTGTGGTTATGAAAAAGCATCTCTGTGGAATGGAACAAAATGCTGCAGAGGAACAAGAAAGGAAGGAACTGACATGTCCCTTTATGATTTCAAAACTCTTAGACCAAATGTTTTTGAAGACTTTGAGATCCAGCTGACTGTTACCTCCGCTGGCATGAAGCCCTGAATTAAACAAACAGACTTACAAACAGACTGGAGAAGCTAGGGAGTTGCTCCATAAAATGGATCCATGCAGATATAAAAGGATTACTAGCACGGGGGATGATATGGTCTCTTTTGTCATCTTGGACTTGATTCCTTTTTTTTTTGGAAAAAAGGAATCAATTCCTAATAACTGAGGAAGCTTAGGAGCCAAGACTCCTAGGTTCAAGTGCCAACTTCCTACCTCTGCTACAGATTTGTTGTGTGTGCTTCACCTCTCTATTCCCCAGTTTCATCATCTGTATCAGGGAAATGCCATTTACATATTTCACAGCAGG
>NW_005842548.1:379735-406730 GCF_000455745.1 Alligator sinensis
CAGGAATTGTGAGGCTGAACTGATGTTAAGCACTTTGCCCTGCTCTAAAGCCTTTCTGCTGCAGGAACTCTGCACTGTACAGTGTTGCACTTTTACATGTCTGAAGACTCCTTTGGTTTCATTCTCTTTGCAGGTCCATTGATGGTTATAGTTGAATATTGCAAGTATGGAAATCTGTCCAATTACTTAAGAGGCAAACGTGGGGATTTCATTGCATGCAAGGTAAAGCAACTAGATTTTCATGAAGTTACGAGATAGCTAATTCGTGATCATATGACTGCAGCTACTTACAATTAGGTTTTGTTCTGTACTTGCTACAAGGGGTCTCAGTTTTATCTGAGCTCCCAACTTCTTCTTCCATCCAATTCCAACCTGTCCAGGGTGGAAGGGGGGAGAATGGACCCTTTTCTCTGAAGGATCCTATTCTAGTTCCCTCCTTTCACTCACCTCCAACCTCTACTGTGTAATCCATTACAAATGCTCATGTAAACTTCGAGGGCTGAAATGGGACACATTAGGGTGCTACTTTGCCACCACCAGGCACAAAGGAGGAAAAAAGAACAGTGAACAACTGGTCAAAACCACTGTGAAAGGAGATAAGCAAGCCAGTCATCTCTACCAAAGGACAGAGCACAGCAGATAGCACCTTTGGGAGCCCAAAGTTTCTAAAACTTAGAGACCACTGATTTAGATCCTACCAGGAATCTGGATCCTTCCCAGGTACCACACAATTCACTGCATGTGGGTTTTCCAGACAACGCTAACAAGTGTTGTCTCATCTGCTCTGCATCTACAATAAAACACAGGTGGTGCCTTTATGAGAGGAGGGGATTTTCCCCATTACCTTCCCCTGAGATTCCTCTCTCACTCTTATTTTTCATGGGCTTCAGTGACTGGTTGTGGCTTCCTTTCCTAGATGTGGCTGCACTTCAGTGCTCTTGCAAAATCCTTGTTATGATGACCCCATCGCAAGATCCTTTTCCAAATTCCAGCATGTCATTCCATTAAATACCCATGAGTGCTCAGGCATTGTGTTACCCAAAAATCATTTCTTATTCTCTTCTTGAAATTTTTAGTCCCAGGAAAACTCTGACCAAGGAGAGAAGAGTCTGGATGAGTCCAACAGTGATTTAACAGAGCTGATCAAGAGACGCCTTGAGAGTGTAGCCAGCACAGGAAGCTCTGCTAGCTCAGGGTTCATTGAAGACAAGAGTTACAGTGACTCTGAGGAGGATGAAGAGGGTAATTGAAACTCATTACTCCCATGTCCTTTCTTACAGATTTCTGTTGTTTCTGACTGTTTCTGCAAGGCACACCTGTTTTAGAGAGAAGCCTTGCTTTAGTTGTGGGTGGGTCCTGTAAGTCAGGGCTGATTCCTTTTTCATGTGTACCCCTACCCTTAGACTCAGTAGAGTAGAACTGTGGTAGCATGCATTCAGACCATCTGCTTCTTCCATGTAGGAGGGATATTAGCAATATTGTGGCAGAATGTTTTTGTGGCCAAGCTGTCCTTCCTGAAAGTGATCTTCACACAACTGAGTTAAAAAGGGCACCCATACTTTTCTCCCCAAATGTCACTTTTATAGGGTCTCCAGAACTGGGACATATGGTTTACACAAGAGCTTTCCAAAGTAACTGACCTGCATCCTCTAGGTTTTGACATTTCCGTGGTTTCTTCTAGATACTGAGGATCTGTACAAGCGACCTCTGACCTTGGAGGATCTGATTTGCTATAGTTTCCAAGTGGCAAAAGGCATGGAATTCCTGGCCTCCCGAAAAGTAAGCTTTCCTTCTGCTATATCCTTCTTCTTTTTGCCTTTGTGGTTCATTCATTAAGACATTAGGACTAAGTTTCTTTCATAGCATGGAGATGAAGGAATTGGAACATACTATTAAGCCTGATTTCTCCTCTCACTTTCTCTTATCTTGCATTATTGTACCTCCACCAACTTTTCTGGCTGAACTGAATAAATTAGTAATATTGATAGGCCTACAAAGAGAGTTCCCATCTGGTGCATGGTTGGATAGACAGCATTTGTGACCTGGGGCCTTAGCTGGAAGGAGAGGGGAAAAAAGAAGGCATCATCCACATTTAAGATGAAGAAATCTGTCCTGGGGAGAGAGAGGAAGACAAAGTGGAGGGAGGTTGGGGCAGGGAAAAGAGAAGAAAAGAGAGAGAGAGAGAGCTTCAGCATGAAGAAAGGGATTTCTGAAAGTTTAATGGGAGTGTATATGTTTATAAGTGTGTAAGTTTAACTTGCCAGTACTTAATTGTTGGTGACTGACAGCCAAATGAATGCCTTATTGTCGTGCCACTGCGTTTATGTCCATAGTCTGTAGGAAACATTTTAAAAGACGGTAAAATAGGATGCAGGTGCAAAACTATCTACAGACTTGTTGGCTTGTATGTATGCACATGGTTACTAAAACACCACATTCAGACATTGAATTCTGTGCACAGCTATGTCTATGTGCAATTGTCCAACTTCACGTACGCACGTGGTAATTGCATTTGCAAATGTAGCTGCATTGGCTTTTGGCCCATAAGATTTAACGATTAACTGGGGAGCTACAATTCTATTCAGATCCTAGCTGTTTGAGTAGGAGTGTGAGAAATGACAGTGATTCTCAGTTTTTCCCCCCTCTGATGAGTTATTTTCCTCTGTATCACAAACCAGTATATTTATGGTAGGTTCCCACATACATCTTCCCTCTCCAGCCTGGTCATTTTTCTTTCAGTTTTCAAAGAGACCCAGTGCTTTTCATGTCAGTAACAGCCTGTTGTCCAAGCAAGCCCTGTGATCTCACTTGTTCTCATTTCTTCATAGTGCATTCATCGGGACTTGGCAGCAAGGAACATCCTTTTGTCTGAAAACAATGTAGTTAAGATCTGTGACTTTGGCCTAGCACGGGACATTTACAAAGATCCTGACTACGTCCGGAAAGGAGATGTAAGTGAAGGGGGCTTGAAGGGCCAAGCTAGAACTCTACTCCCCCAAAGGACTGGGCAGATTAATAACAATGATTCTGGCTATGTGTCTTTTTCATTCCTAGGCAAGACTTCCTCTTAAATGGATGGCTCCAGAAGCTATTTTTGATAAGATTTATACAACCCAGAGTGACGTATGGTCTTTTGGAGTGTTACTGTGGGAAATATTCTCACTGGGTAAGATTACAACTATTTTTTCATATATATAGAACAGTTGTTGCACACAGAGTTTTAACAGAAAAGCAAAGGGCACTGAGGCACACTCTGATTACAGTTATGGTGAGATCTCCGGCATAAGCCAGATGTAAATCAGAAATAATTCAATCAAAGCCAACAGTGGCTCTGATTGGCAAAATTTGACCTATAATAGATATTAAAAAAAATTAAAAGATCTTGGATTTGAAATTTGTAATAATTGAAACCAGAAGAGCAGGCAGCAAATATAAACCACTACTGCCCTGGACTGAAATGTTTTTAAAGTGGTTGAAGGTTCCCTTTCAAACACTATGTTTCCACAAGAAGTCTCTGCCTTCAAATCAGAAACCACACCACTTATAGGTTGCAGAGAATTATACCATTGTTGACACAGTGGTCTGATATTGCTAGTGGAAGTCCATAAACCACAAAGGAGTCTGTGGGCATGAGTTAACAATTGTAATGGCTGGATTTTACCTTTGGCTTGATTATGCCTTTCCATGCAATGCTAGTAAGAAAAAAAAAGGCCATGATGCCACATGTTGGATGCAGGCATTATAGTGCTGACGTGAGAACCAGTGTTTGTTCTATGTGCAAGTAATTCTGGTAGCAATGCATAGGTTGCATCCTCCTATGGCTGCACTGTTTTCGGGCCACAGCTTATGTTGAATAAGGACATTAGTTCTTGAGTTGCTTCATCCTGTAGTTAGAGGGTGCAAGACTTCTTTGAAAGCTTAATCCATTTTGATAATCCAATGGATGATCCTTTCTTAATCCAACAGATAAAATCTCTGAACTCAAACAAGAAATCTCACGTCTAGGCAGTGGAATCCTGCTGTTCAATCAACTCTCCTCTCCACCCCCCTACGGAGTGGCATATTCTTTTTCCTCAAAGAGTATAGGGATTGCTAGTGAGTGGCTTCCTCATAAACATTTTAAGGGCAAACAACTAGCCCATGCATTTATGCTTCTGGGTTCTGAACAGCCCTATGTGATCCTCCAAATACTCTGGTTTACGGAGACAATTATGTGACTAAGGTGTCCAGCCCAGAATGGTGCAGACTGCAGGATTTGCCAAAGTCTATGGTTAATCTAATTATGGAAATTATAGGGTGGGGGTAGAGAGATCAGAACCTGATTTGAATTGCTTCAGATCTCAGGGTTGCTTGGCTATCCAAAAGCCTTTGGTTTGGGTTCATCTCGAGTTTATCCGTGCTACACCAAAGAGAGACTTTATGGTACAACACAGGACAGGGAATCACGGCTTTCTCCAGTTTTGCTATTTCTCTGGCCTTAGATCCACGTATCTATTTACACTGATGAGATTCTAGTGTAACATGTACATGGCTGCCAAAGGGCTTCACAGTAGTGGGGGATGCCCTTGGGTTCAGACACTCTGGAAATGTGGAACGAGACGAAAGCTAGAATTCAGAACTTCTAGCCCCAAAAGCTTCAGCAGTGGCCGCATGCCAGCATATCATTAAGGGAAGTATATTGGCATGCGGAGAGGTATTTAATGGGACAGCCCCTCTGTGGGAGTGTCTGCAAGGAACCAGGGAACTGAACATGGGTGGATAGCAACAAATGCTTCAGGAAGCAAAAGTGTTGCTGTGTGGGAAAATAACCAGCCACTCCCCAAAGGCAGCGTGGTGCTCAACCAGCATGAAATTCTAAGAACTTGGCCTTTTAATACTGAAGGTGCCAAATAAAGGTTAAAAGATTAAGATGGAATTCAGTGGGTATATATTTTAGTTATTTTGTTTTATTTCTCTGGATCTTTTTTTTAAATCATTTTAAGTTACTTTCTGATTTTTTTTTTTTTTATTTTGAATGCCCCCTTTTATTAATGAAACTACTTAATTGGGAAACGAGACCGTCTTTTCTGAGCTCAGAGGAATCCACTAAATTACTGCAAGGTTCACCATGCAGAGAGTTTCCTCTGCCCTTGTTATGATGTAGATCACAAACCACTTTTTTCAATCCATGGCACTGATTCAAAAACCAGTCATTTTCCCTAAGAGGGTTTTTCATAAGGATCATCCAGGCATGTCTGTGGTTTGGCACCACTCATATCTGCAGTTCACATGATAAATATTTAATTAAGGATTTGTGTCACTGATTGAACTTCTTATATAAAAGTTTTACAGATCATTGAGAGTCGGAGTACGGAAAGTTATTTGTCTTTGCTACAGGGTATGTTTTGGCTCTGTTCCACAATCACTGCTTTTACTGGGTCCCAAAGATGAAGTACCTTTAAAAAAGGAAGAGAGATTGACTAGAAAAATGCACAGTTTGGTTTGGACGTGGGTCCTGTGAGGGCCAAAAGTTGAATCTGGAAAGGGAGCACTACAAGCTTCCTCTGAAAGCTTTTGGCAGACTGGACCAATGCTGCTGATGAACAGGGAAACCTGGACAGTAGGGACTGCTAATCTTGATTTTGTGGTTGGTTTTGCATTGGGCTTTGCTACTAATTATGTAAATGGGGTCAACGCATTTGGTGGGACAGAAAGCCAGGAATTTTAAATGCATTTTGAAATCAATTACATGGCACATTACAGAATGTCAATCTCTCCTGGAATTTAAGTTTGCAGTGTTTCGAAAGGCAATCAAAGGTAATTATGTAAACAATCAGTGCTTGGTAGCGTAACATCAGCATCGTATTATCCCAGTAGAATAAAAGTGAGATCAAAAAAAGTTATTTAATATCCAGCACATGCCACATCTTTGAGCATTTTGCAGGAGAATTCCTCTAAAGAAAATGTCATGTATTGACCTTTCTCATGCATTTGAACCCACTTTTCTCTCAGTCTGTCTGAAGGGCAAAAATCCAAAATTCATTATGCAGGTGCCACAGTTTAGATGATCTACAGTGGTGCGGAGGGGGCTTTAACACCTTCCATTTGAGATCTGAGCTGAGGTTAGCAGTGGACAAAGTACTGAGTGCCAAAAAATTTGCAGTCAAGAATCAAATCTCTCTGCCTTCCCTATACTCTCCTTCTCACCAGTGTATTGCAGCAGGGTCTCAAGGATAGCAGCCTCTCAAATGCTGAGGGCTTAGGTACATACTATAAGCAAGTGGAGCAAGCTCAAATTTCCAACCCAACTATTTGCCACATACCATGCTCTTCACATCAATGTATGTCAATCAGCACTAGAAAATGCTGCCAAATAATCTAAGATACTTTGAGTTAAGTGTCTCCAGCCATCACTTACCAGAGCTATGGCTCTAGTACTTAACTGAAGCCTAGGTTTTAATATCAAACTCAGCTGTGGAAGGCAGGAACATGAACAATCAGCACAATTCAGCAAGGCAGATCTTAGTAGGGAGAGATTGTACGGTATAGAACAGCCAGAGTAACCCTTCAGTTATCCTGCTCAGCTTCTCCACATGGAGATCTATTGGCGTCATAGTCTTCTGCTGGTGACACCACAGACACAGAAATCATTTGGCAAAGAACTGGAAATGTTAGGCAGTCTGCATTAATATAGGACAGATACTGGCCAGGTAAGCATTAACTGTCCCAAGTCATGAGCTTCTACCCACATCTGCTGGCAACTTAATAGATATAGGAGGCTGGATGCGATCACTGGGGAATCAATGGATCCGATCAGTTCTGCCCACAGTGCAAATTACAGGGGAGCTTGTGGGGGCGGGGGGCTCAGCCTGCCCATAAGAAACAAGAGCCCCTCTGTAAGATTTGAAAATCATAACCTGGGGAGTCTCTGATTTTATTAGGACATTGTGAAGGGCAGCCCAATTTTTTTTGCAGACTCCCCCCTCCCCCAAAAGTCAAAGTGTAAGTGGAGGTCAACACTATATACCTAGACTTCCAAAAGGCTTTTGATCTAGTATCCCACAATATCCTTGTGGAAAAATTGGAAGATTATGGGCTTAACTGCTGAACAGTTCACTGGGTGGAAAACTGGCTGCGGGATAGGAGCCAGAGAGTTCTCATGAATGGATCTGTGTCATCCTGGCGAGAAGTGGCCAGTGGTGTCCCTCTGGGGTGTGTGCTTGGTCCAGTGCTTTTCAACATCTTTATCAATGATTTGGATGTAGGGGTGAAAAGGTCTCTGGCCAAGTTTGTGGACGACACCAAGTTATGTGGGAGCGTGGCCGTGCAAGAAGATAGGTTGCAGATACAAGCAGACCTGGACAGGCTGGAGAGTTGGATGTACCGGACCCAGATGAAGTTCAACACTCAGAAGTGTAAGGTGCTCCATCTGGGGGCAAACAATCCCCGACATACCTACAGGCATGGTGGCAACAATCTGACTTGCACCACAGCTGAAAGGGACCTGGGGTAGTGATCGACCATCGCATGAACATGAGCTGGCAGTGCAACGCTGTGGCCAGCAGGGCAAACAACATGCTGACATGCATTAACCGTTGCATCTCATACAAAACTAAAGAAGTGATACTCCCACTGTGCTCCACACTGGTGAGGCCACAGCTGGAGTACTGCATCCGGTTCTGGGCACCGCACTTCAACAAGGATGTGGAAAAACTCAAGAGGGTCCTGAGAAGAGCCACCTATATGATGAGAGACTTGCAAGGCAAGCCAGACAAGGAAAGGCTTGGGTCTCTTCAGCCTAAAAAAGAGAAGGCTGAGAGGGGATTTGGTAGCAGCTTACCACTACATCAAGGGCTTGGTGAACAATTGTTCACCAGGGCACCCTTGGGGAAAACCAGGAGTAATGGCCACAAACTCCTGGAAAACTGTTTCAGGCTTAACCCAAGGAAAAACTTCTTCACAGTCAGGGTGTCCAGACTGTGAAATAAGCTCTACAAGGTCCCTTCCAGCCCCTAACAATCTATGAATCTATCATTCGAATCCTGGTTCTGCCCTAGAGAAAGCAGCAGGCTTTCTTTGTAATGACAGATACATTCAGAAAGAGTGGTGCCTTTGAAATTCAAAGTTCAGCAAACTGACCTGTCCAGGTGTGCCTTCATCGAATACCTCCAGGAGAAGCTGGAGATAAGCCTCCTGGGTTCTGTTCCCAACTCTGGGACTTACTCACTGTGCGACTTTGGGGAAGCCTGTTCATTTCTCTGTGCCTCCATTTATTCATTTGTAAACAGGTTATAATAAGGCTTATCTATTTCAAAAGGACTTTATGAACTGAGTGAGTCAATTCTTGAAAGCCTGTAAAGACTACATGGATCTAAGCCTCTGACTGCCTTCTGAGCCTATTTGCTGAACTGACATACCCCTTTAGCAAACAGTTAGGATTCCTACATCCCAGGCTAGGATTTGGGGGGATCAAGTGGCAAAACCCATGCAACTCAATGATTTGAGGAACTCTCAGTGCTTGGTGCCCTCTTCATTTCTTTTGTATGACTGTTTCTGCAGGGCCTGTTTTGCCCTTAAATGCAGAGCACATAATGGCAATCCTGAGCTGGAGAGCAGGAAATCAGACAGAAATGTTATAGAAAGTAAATAAACTATATACAGATTCCTCAAGAGTTGGACCCAGATTTGGATTCCATTAAATCCCCTTTGTTAAGACTAGATTAGATGTTCTTCCAAACTCATCATTCAGCCTCAGGGATGCCAAACTGTGAAAGGAAAGAGCTGTGTATTATAGTCTTTGCTGGAGAGGAGGGAACCCAGAGGTGCCAGAGGAGCAGGAATTTCTGTCATTTTTTGCAGTAAAAAGATAAACACAAGCTCTCACTCACTTATGCTTTTCTCCCTTGCTCCAACTGGAGGAATACCAGAGAGGCCCCTGAAGAGGCCTGGGTTGTAGAAACTGATATCCTGAAAGGCTCTTAGCTTCTGCTCCCCTATGAGTTTGTCTTCACTGCCTTGTTGTAAGGTGCAACACAAGTTCTGCTCCTCACTCAATTCCCATCCACACAGACCTCCAGTCTGAGTCAAATCATGCCTGGCCAGCTGGCCAAAGTGGGTGGGCTGAAGCCTGAGGGCTGCTGACTTGGAAGCTAGGAATGTCGTGGGTATGCAGTGGCTCAAGTTACCACAACTCATCAGATGCTAAGCAGTAACTCATCAGATGCTAAGCAGTGTGTGAGGTTTACCATATAGCTCTGGGCGGCTCAAGCATTGATTCATTAAAGCCTATAAAAACTATATGGCTGTCAAGCTAGCTTGGGAAGACCTGGTGTTCTAACTCCGGATAACTGTTGCAGTGCAGACAAGCAGTTCCTTTGCCTTTGCTCCAATACGTAGACTATATTATCTACACAACAGTCAGGGGAGTGACTGTAGCTTGTGTATTGGTAGAACTGGAGTGAGGTTGTAGCTGTGATGGTCCAGGGATTGTGTGAGAGGCAAGGATCTTTGTGAATGACATCTTTTATGGGACCAACTTCATGGTTAGGATAGAAAAGCTTTCAAATGAAAGGCATTCTTCATTAGATGCCTTGTATTTGACAGCTTGTCTATCTTTATCCCACCATGCAGTTGGTACAATAAAAGATATCACCCACAAAGATCTTTCTCTGTAGGTTGTATAGACAGACTTGAGCAAGCTTTAAACTAGCTAGCTTTGGTATCGATAGCATGGCAGCATGGAGGTTAGTGCAGTCTACAAAATCCAACAATCTGGGTAAATCTGGAGCAGTTTGCCTGTCCTGAACCCAAGCTGCTGATTTCTAGACTACTGGTTTAAAGCTAGCCTAAGTTCATCTATGTAGGCCATAGCGATACCTTTGACTGTAGTGTGAAAATATCCTTAGTTTCACCCATCTGGGCTGGATCTGTAATAATGAAAGAGGGATCCTATTAGAGCCACAGACCCACTTGAAAATAAGCAGGCACAAACTGACTTCAGTAGGAGTAAAACCTACTTATTTTCAGTCCTCTTCTCTTTTAAAAGCCTCAAAACCTTTGTACAAACTCTCTATTCCCCCTGGTCTTGTGCTGTAATAAAAGTGGCAAATGCTACATAACATGGCTAGAGATCTCCAACTTGACTCTATATCCAATTATATAAAATTTCTTGAGTTTCTCCTGTCCACATTTGTGTGTAATGGAATAGCACTGAAGATGGCCATTTATTATATGGAACTAGGTTTCCATTATATGGAACTAGGCTTACTCTTCCCGTTTGATGACTGATGAGCAAGCTGCTATGCAGATTGAGATGATGGTGCCAGTCTAGTTCCTAGAGTGCCTAAAAAAAAAATCAGAATTGGCACTAATTCACCCCTGGATGCAAGCTTAGGATTGAATGAGCCTTTTAACAGAGCTCTCTTAGATGTAGTCCCTTGAAGATACATTTGGCGTACATTAAACAAGAGACAGTAATAGGGTGGGGTAGAGAGCTGGCCCTGATGCTGCTTTCTCCATTCCATCTCTGGGAGAGATAAATCATTAATCAGCAGATGTAACCATCATTAAACTGATGGTTAAAAAAGAAAACAAGGCTGAGAAGGGATGTGCTATTCAAAAGGTAATCGGATTTCTCAGACAAAGCAGAAGAGTGTCTTTGTTGTGCCTGATGCTCCAAGGTAGAATTAATTTCTAAAGGAGAAGGCAGGGCTGTAACAGGGCTGCTCATGTCCATTCGTGTGCCCAGATTGCTGTATTAGCATGAATTTTTGTGTGCTGAAATGCCATTGTTGTGTTGGTTGAGAAGTCATTGCTGGAAGCACTGCTTCACAAAAATAAGGCAAGCGTGCGGGGCTGACCCACCTAGGCTTCCAGGCATTTTGTCTACAATGGAGGTACTTTGTCTTTTGACCAATCGGAACTTAATGACATAAGAGTTTGGGCCTGGCCCACGAGCCTCGCTTTAGCTTTTGTTCCTTCACTAAAAATGCATTTGGTACACAAAGATGTCAATGGGAGAGTCGGGCACCTAACCTGCTTAAGGGCTTTTGAAACTCCCACTAGGTATTTCATTACCTTTGTTCATCTGGTCCACTGTGTCATTTCTGCAAAGGGTCTGATTCTGAGAGATGCAACACCTTTCCATTGCTGCAGCACCTTTTGGGATCCGGCTTCCCATTTCCACCTGAGCTGGAATAATTGGCCATTACCTGGGGTATTATTTTGATTTCACTGATTTAGCAGAGAAGACAGAGCCTCTCTTCATCTATCCCAACAGGTGCTTCACCATACCCAGGGGTGCAGATTGATGAGGATTTTTGCCGCCGCCTCAAAGAAGGAACTCGGATGAGATCGCCAGAGTATTCTACCCCAGAAATGTAAGCGATCCCACCTTCCTGGGACAACTGCTAGGGTTTAACCCATATAAGAGGGACTTCTAGTAGTATGCTGAACAGGAGGTGGAAAGAGGGATTGCTTACACTGCCACCATCTGTTTTCTATATTTTGTTTGTTAAATATAGTGGGTGCATTAATACCACAGTCAAATAACAAAAAACACCAAGTCAGCTACAGGGCCAAGCCATTGTTCATTTAAAAGGTTAATGGATTGTTCAAGGGTGGCTGTAGTGTATGAAATGTCTGTTTAAGGGACTATCAGGTCTCGTGAGATCTTCATAACCTTGACCTTCTTTCAGTGACCCAGTCAGGTCTGCAACTTATAGTTAACCTAGCTGAGTATCAGCAACCCAGAGGGGCACTTGAAACACAGCAACAAATAGTGAAGATATGCAACCTGGAGGTTAAAGTCCTTCAGCACACTGGAATTCGTTCAAACAATCATCTTCACTGGAGCTAGTGGGTGGGCACTCATCTAAATAAGGAGACAGATGGATAAGGCATGGCACCAAAAAAAAGTTGGAAAGAGAAATCTAAGGTTCTTGCAATTCCTCTGCTTTCCCATAGTTATCGAACTATGCTGGACTGTTGGCATGGAGTACCCACGGAGAGGCCCACCTTCACAGAACTGGTTGAACGCTTAGGAGACCTCCTCCAGGCAAATGTCCGCAGGTATGCCAGTTTGTAAGGAGATGTATGAAGAGAAGCTGCACATGTGTCTGGGTATATGTGTAAATGCATATGCAGACTGTATCCAACTATGTCAAGCAATGATATTAGATGTAACCTGGTAATGAAGCACAATGAAAATGCCTATTTGGGTGTGGGTGGGCAAGGGAAATGCTACATATTCAAAGGGAATTATGTTTCAAAAATGAGTTGTTTATCCACCCATAACAAACAGAAACTTACAGTACATTAATTAAAATGAGGCTCAGTTGCCCCCTAGAGGAACAATAGCTCTTTATCTCTCAAACATTTTTAATTAGTTTCCAACATTGCAACCTGCCAATAGTTTGGATTGTTTCGTACAGCGAGTTTGAACTTTCTCTCTCCCTCATTTTCTCCCCATGTTTGTTCATTGTTGCTTTTAGAAACTTTAAAAAGAAGCAGTTTAAGGCTCAACGAGTCAATTACATAACTGTCAATTTTGTAATAGTTAAATCAACCTCTTTTTTCTCTGTTCAAGACAAAAAAGATCCCACAGATCTGTTATGTAACTGCCAAATTCATGAGGAGAAGAAATCAAGGTTTCTCTTCATGCCCCTTCTGTTGTGGAAACTAATGAGTTAGGGAAGCTCAGGAGAGGAAGGGCAAGTTTGCAATGTGAAGAACTTGTGAGGCTTATAGTCCAGCAAAGGAAATCAAAGAGAATGTAGGGATTGTGATCAGGGACAGAGCAGTTAATTGAGTCTCAGAAGAGAAATCAAGCGAAGGGAATGTTGATAAATGCTTTTCAGAAGTTAAACAAAGGGCTATTTCTAGATGCAACTGTAATAATTAGGACTTGCTGATGACATTTCATAGCTTATTATGATAGATGCTGACTATTAAGGTTGCAGTGGCATCTGTTGTAATGAGGAAAGAAAAGTGCTTTAAGGAGGCAGTATGAAGGACTGTCTTGCTAAGCACAAGTTGCA
Source organism: Alligator sinensis (assembly GCF_000455745.1). NCBI lineage: Eukaryota > Metazoa > Chordata > Crocodylia > Alligatoridae > Alligator > Alligator sinensis. The sequence continues at coordinate 392,752 of NW_005842548.1, forward strand.
CGTAAGCACATTGGCTATAAAATAAGCACCGTCCATTTCAAATTCCCAGCTCAGCAAAAGCATTGCTAGCCACAGGTGTTCCAGGATTTTCTGTCCCTGTTTCCCCACAGCTAAAACATGGAGATTTGGATGTCCTCAGTTCCATAACAGGAGTCCTAGGGCATCCCCCAAACTGGCAGTGCAATGCAAACGTAGTTGAATGTTTAACTGAGAGTGCCCATCAGTGGACTCATTCTGTGTAATGAAGGCTCACTGGCTGCTCATTTAGGCCATAGTAATAATAATAAGTGGTTGCAGACTTGTTAAGGATGCAGCATTAGGAGCCTGTAAAGGCCAGCTGCTTGCAGCTATTTCAAATAAACATCATGGTGTCCCCAAAGCAGAAACCAGTCACTGGCACCACATGCTCAGGATTGCTTGGTCTTCTAAGCTGGCACGAGCAGAACTGGCAGAACTCCTACTACATCTCGAACCGTAGTGCTCAATCTTCTAGCCCTGTGGGCCCAGTGAGTGGTGTGGGGCCAGTCCCTGGGCTGGATTGGGCTCTGGAGCTTCCCACAGGGTTCAGAAATTAGACAGCAGGGGAGTGGTGCCACTGTCCCACCATCACCAAATTTTCAGGCCTGTGGGGAGCCATGCAGCCCTGGGGTTGAGCATCCTTTTTCTAGAATATGGGGGGATCTGGAGGTCTCACACCCTACTGCCAAGATTTATAACGCTCTCAACCATTCTTCTTAGAAGATCTCCCAAAGTGAAAGGACAGCCCTGTGCAAAGACTACATGGTAGTAAATGTTGGAGTAAGGCCATTAATTCTGGCTTTAGCATAATGCAGCTATCCTAAAGAAATAATCAGACCCAGAACCAATATCCACTGGCTTTCCTGGTACAGAGCCCTGTTTGGGAAATGGTTCCTATGGCATGTGGCAGTCATTAATATACCAGCTGTAACACAAGAAGAGTTGATCCTCACCAAATGTATTCCTTCTGTATTATGAAACGTGTAGGATGGCAAAGACTATATTCCACTGAACATCACATTATGCCCTGATGGAGAATCTAACCCCAAAACCTGCCCAGTGGAAGACAATTTGAGCAGCCGCATTAACCGCTGGAGTGCAGTGGAAGCAAGGTGAGGAAAATGATTTCTTATGTTTGGTTTAAGTTAAGAATCTAGATAATTCAGAGTCCATGTTGGGAAATAAGTCATATATCACTTGGGAAGATGATCTTTGTGAGTAGTTTCAGGGTAGTGTCTTATTTTATGACTCATATGACTCTGCTTGTCAAGGTTCTGCTTATTGGTTACAGTAAGGGTATCAGACTCAGATCAGTTGGAGGGCTGCATTTCCTGTTTTTCAGGTCCCCATAGGCTACACCACCCATTATTCTGCCTGCTGCTGCAGGAAGCCCCACCACCATAGGTAGAGCCAAGGCTCTGACTGCAGAAGCAGGCAAAAGTCCATGAGCCAGATGACCCAGCTCCACAGGCTAGATCTGGTCCACAGCGCAGATGTTTAACCCCCTTGGGTAACAGGACGTAGAAGAAAACTCAATAAAAGATGCTGAATTTGAGCTACAGAGTCACTTGGGAAAGAAGGAAGATGACAGAATTATGCTTGGCTATACACCAGGAGTGGGCAAAGTGTGGCCCATCGGCCCACCAGGCCATTCTATCCAGCCCATGGGGCCCCTAAAAATTTAGAAAATTAATATTTATCTGCCCCTGGTTGCCTGTCATGCGGCCCTCGATGGCTTGCCAAAACTCAGTAAGCAGCCCTCCACCCAAAATAATTGCCCGCCCCTGCTATACGCTAATGTCTTGCTCTTCTTGTTTTCAGTATTAACAGTAAGAAGCGACCACTCAGTGTGAAGACATTTGATGAGGTGCCAGTGGAGAAGGAGAAAGTCATGCATGAGGTAAGTGAGGTGACCATGTCTCTTTCCACCAGTGTTCATGAGGCCCATAAAGAGTTTCTGAAGCATGCGTATGCTTCATTCAGGGAGATGGAAGTTTGGCCTGGGAGCTGCGTGCCAGCGAATAGAGGTCTGCACATTGCTTAATAGAACAATTCAAAGAGAGGCTAAGGCCTGGTTTTCCCAGGTGTGCTCAGTGCGAGCCACTTAGTCATATTGCTGCTTGGGAATTCCTTCCCCCTCCCCCCTAGAAAAAGGTCGGGGAAGAACCCCTGAAAGGTCTTGTTTTCATTTCAATATGGAAAAAAACCAAAACATTTGGAACCTCAACATCTTTCAAAATGTGGCATTCTAGTTTTTCATCCAGCCCTGCTTTGTGTGGCCACTTCTAGAATCACAGGTTTCTGAGGTCCTGGATGGCTTCTCTTTGTCTTCCTTACAAAATAACTCAGGGGCTGTGTTTGTGTTTCAGCTTCTTGCAGGCATACCCCTGTATGGTACTTGCTACAGAGATAGATTCACTAGCACTGAAGTGGTAGCCTTTCCACTCAAAATCTACACGGCAAGAAGCCTGAGGAGACATGAAGCCCTTAAGAGACCTTCTGGTTGAGGGAGAAAATGAGCGCCTATATGCTGTGGTGCAGCAAAAGGAAAGTAGGCTGCACACAGTTTTGCCTCACACTGCAATTCCAAAGCAGGGAACTCTCTCACTCTCTGATCTGCACGGGGAAGCTCTTCTCTAGCCAGCGGATATATATTCTACATCGGACAATGTCTGTAACTATAGCTTATTATAGGAAACAGATCTCTTTTTCATTCTTTTGCCCGTGCAGAATTGATGCCTATTATTCTCTCAATGCTTTGTCATGCTTAGTTTATACAGCTTCATCTCTAGTCTACAGTCTGTTTTGCTAATAGTTGTGCCATTTTGCACACCTGTTTTGCAGTTGCTTGTGCCTGTACATCATGTTCCAAAGATCTCATTATTAGAGGCCTTTCTAAAATAAGTACATGCATGGTAGGGGTATTTTCCCAAAGTTTTGGAAAGGAATGACACTTTGAAATATTGGTAGCATCTCAGTGCCGGATTGCAGTAGAAACCTTGCATAAATATAATCCTTACTTGCAGTGTAAGTGCATCAGGATGACTATCATTACCTTAAATGCCAACGGATTAGGTTACAATTTCAAAGGGCTACTCAAGAACATTCAAAAGATAGCGCTACCCCATTCCCATATTTGTGCTAATTATTTGTAATGTTTTGTTGAGTTGTCAACAGTTATTTTTCTTTAAATAATTTCAAGATACTGTGAAAGCAGAAGTACAGGTCATTTATTTCTTGGCCACCTTTCGAAAGAGTCAGTGTAAAGAAAATCCAGGTCCTATAAAATTAATGGGAGTTTTGCAGTGACTTTAGTGGAGTCAGGACTTCACTATGTGTATTTATAAACAAGCTCCCTAACTGGAGCCTGTTCACACCAGGGATTATTAAAATATTTAAGAATGTGATTTTCCTTTTATTCTTCAAGCTTTTTCCATAGTACCTGGTTTGGATGGCAAGATAAGACTGATCACAGTTTTGTTTCCTACATCTCCTTTATTTTTCCTGTTATGCCCTATACAGTTGCTATTTTGCTGCTTTTGAGCTCTCCTGAGGAGCAATTAAGACACAAAAGGAATTCCCCAAATCCCACATTTGATTTTGTTGTCTTTAAAGGTACTTAGAGCAGGGACAGTTTACCTGTGAATCTGTGCAGCACCCAGCACAGTGGCAGCCTGGTTCTGCTCGTAGCCACCAGACATGACCTCAAAGCAAATAATGAACAGCAATTTTATCAGTGTTGACAAAACTGAAAAAGTGTTGATAAAACTAGGCCCCCTTTTTAACACCTAAATAGGTTAAACCTAAGCTACCTAACTGAGCAGGATGGTTGAAAGGGTTTTCTTATATTAAGGGAGTTCAAGGATAGAGGCCAGGAAAACACATGTATGATGCCACTTTCCTTGCAAAGTGATTGAATGAGTCTTTCAAAATAATTTTCACTTTCCTAAAACATCAGTAAGTGCTGAATACTGGATATTTCATAGAAGTCCAATACTGGGTATTTCATAGAAATCATAGAAAATTAGGGTTAGAAGGGACCTCAGAAGGTCACATCTAGTCCAACCCTCTACTCAAAGCAGGACCAGCCCCAACTAGATCATCCCAGCCAAAGCTTTGTCTACCCAGGTCTTAATCTCCAAGGATGCAGCTTCCACCACTGCTCTGGGTAACATGTTCCAATGTTTTACTACCCTTCTAGTGAGAAAATTCTTCCTAATATCTAACCTAAGCTTCCCTATCTAACCTAAACTTCCCTTGCTGCAACTTGAGACTGTTGCTTCTTGTTCTGTCGTCTGCAAACATTGAGAACAGTCCAGCTTCATCCTCTTTTGAACCCCACTTCAGGTAGTTGAAGACTGCTATTAAAACTCCTCTCAAGCCATGTCCCCCAGGCCCCGCACCATTTTTGTTGCCCTCTGCTGGACTCTCCAATTTGTTCACATCCTTTCAGTAGTGAGGGGCCCAAAACTGGACACAGTACTCCAGATGTAGCCTCACTGGTGCTGAATAGAGGGGAATAATCACTTCCCTTGACGTACTGGCAGCACACCTACCAATGCAGCCCAGTGTGCCATTAACTATCTTGGCAGCAAGGGCACACTGCTGGCTCCTCGGCAGTTTATTGTCTACTGTAACCCTCAGGTCCTTTTCTGCAGAGCTGCTGCCCAGCCAGTCGGCCCCCAGCCTGCATGGTTGCACAGGATTTTTCCATCCTAAGTGCTGGACCTTGCATTTGTCCTTGTTGAATCTCATGAGATTACTTTTGGCCCAATCCTCCAATTTGTCTAGGTCACTCTGAATCCTAGCCCTACCTTCCAGCTTGGTGTCATCTGCAAACTTGCTGAGGGTGCACTCTATGCCATCTTCCAGGACATTGATGAAGACACAGAACAAAACCAGCCCCAAGACCAATCCCTGGAGCACTCCACTTGATACCGGCTCCCAACTACACACTGAACCATTGATTCCTACTCTCTAAGCCCAATACTCCAGCCAGTTTTCTATCTACCTTACAGTCTATTCATCCAGTCCATATTTCCTCAGCTTTCCTGTGAGAGTGTTGTGGGAGACCATATCAAAAGTCTTGCTAAAATCAAGGTACACCACATCCACCAGTCTCCCCACCAAGTATTTTAGGTAACATTTTATCTCATGAATGCAACCCTACAATTGTATATGTTCTCCCTGTATCTCTATCCATTCAGATTGCAGCTATGCCATTTAGATCAGTAGGGATGAACCTTATGGCAGGTGTACCACAAATTAGCCTTGCACTGGGCATGTCTACATGAGCATTTACACCAGCTTAAATTTACTGCTCGTGATGCAGGTATCACATTTACACTCAAGTCAGCATAAGTCGTCACATTTACTGCACTGTACAGGTGTGCATGTGTAGATGCGCTCCCATACTGTGCAGTAATTTTGGTTACTGCACAATAAATGTGCATGTGTAGGCACGCCCACTGTCCCTGAATGCCACTCCCATCCCCTTTTCCTATCCAATCTGCTGCTCTGCTTCTGCTTCCTGCCCTTTCTGCTGTGGTGTTGCACATCTACCTCAGGCCTGCCACAGAGGCTGCTCATGTCACTTGTGGCACTCAGGCCACAGGTTGGCCATCCTGAGTTACCTGATACCCCTTTATCAGGTTTAACAACTGATTTCAAGCTCTACAATGCCAAAAAACTGCTGCTTATACATGCAACCAGAATTGTCCTTAAAAATTGGAGAAAACCAAAGAAAGGCAAAACTGTCAGCATTATTTTTGTGGTTTCACACAATCTTCCAACTGTGTACATGTTTTGATCCCTGCACTTCCCATGGTATCTTAATATTCATTTTAAAGCAGCTCATAACTTTCATCTCCATTAAACCAACAAGGCAATTTTCACAGGGAAAATAAAAGCACCAGGGAGACAGGCTGGCTAAAGGGATTGGTAATATAAGCCATGATTCAACAAAGCATATAAATTTAAACTTAACTTCTAAGCTGATGAGAGTTGTATATGTTCTGAAAGTGGTTTGCTATGCAGCAGTTGATTTAGATGGTCAAGTGACTTGCCAAATCAGGGCTGCAAAGCGAACCTTTGCTCTAGGATCTAGGTTGTCAGCATTCCTAAAGTTACACAACCCTTTTATATTACTTCTTCTGCTGTGGAACCCCTACCCCTAGCTCCATGGGCCATGTGAATTGAAACAAAGCTGGGCAACCCCGCAAGGCAATGGTGGCCTCCTGGCCTGCTCCACCATCACCCCCAATCTCTTTGGAGAACCCCTGATGACCTGTTGCAGAACCCCAGTTTAAAAACCGCTGCCAAGGCTGTTTGAAGTCCAATCCTGCTTGATAATGCCCAGCTGAGTCTCTTTGGGGCCTGTGTGGAATAAGTCAGTAGATCTCACCCTTGTTCTAATAAAGAAGCCTCTAGATTAAAAATGAACTGCCACTATGGAGGGGTTCCTTGTTGGCTTGCTTAATTTGAGACCCACAGCTGAATCACCATGGAGCCTCAACCCTACCTAATGGTGGCCACTTCATGCCAGGGTTAGGGAAAACTTGAACTGATCTTGCCTGTGTTTTACCTGCTCTGTGAAGAAAGAGAGGACTTAAGTCTGCAGTCAGCCTACTCTGTGTTATAGCACAAAACATGCTTTAGAAAAGTAGGAGGAAGAAGGACAGACGCCAGCTGGAATTTACTGTTTGAACTGTCCCCTTTGTTCTTCTTTCTTTCTCGTCTTTAATTGCTGCCCAGCTCAACTTCTGCATCACACACTCTCCCCTGGCTGTGGTGTTTCTAACTTTCAAAATCTGCAGTGCTGTCATATTCAGTTAACATGTTGCTGATGTCCTGTTTCTTTTGCTGTACAGGAAAGTGAGTCGGACAGCGGGATGGTGCTGACTTCTGATGAGATGAAAAGCCTGAAGAGGCTGGAAATCCGCTCCTGGCCCTACGGGATTATGGCTCTGGCGTGAGTACTTTGAGTACATTTCTTTGGAGTTGGTGTTGTGTCAAAAAAAGCTCATGAAAAAAATAAGCGGGTTGTGATTCCAAATGACACACTTTAGTCTGAACAGGCAGACCATATGCAGCTCGGATTTTCAAGATTACAGCAGAGTGGCCACGGTTACTAAATTTCAAATTAATAGAAACAATCTAGTTTCGGTCAGAATAGAGAAAAGCCATGCCAGTTGGCATATAATAAGCTAGACATAAAACACAATCCTAGACCTCTGAAAGAAATGCTGTACTTACAAATGGATGTGTGCTTCTCTCCCCACAGCCTGGATAATAATTAATTCATCAGCCTTAGAACTGGATGCATCAGGTGTCCAACAAGAAGTGGTCTCATGCTTTCGTCATATCAAAGAGGAGCAAAGACTCTGACCTAGCATTGGCTTGTTTGTACATATGTGGAACATATAGCATAGAAGCAAAAGGACTGAGGATGCATTTAGACTATGTTTGGTTTATCCTGTCTGCCTCTTTTTGAAGTTCCTACTGAGGGGTGGAACAATTTCAAGAAATAAGAAAACTTTATCAATCCAGAGACTAGTAGAGGAAGAGCCCACCTGTATCGATACATACCAGACATGCGTCAGCCTATTTCCAACATAATGGGCAAGAGGGACTTTCCAGGTGAATAGCAGAGGAAGAACTTAAGATGATGGGATAGGTACTAAAAGGCTTGTAGGCATCCAGAAGATCTCTAAACTTTCTTTTGTATAACTTCTATGATTTCCTTCTCTCTAACTTCTGACAGCCCCTCTCTGCCTGACCCCTTCCTACCCTCAATGGACGTCCAACACTTCTTAACGCTCTCTCCAGTCTGAGGAACCAATTGATCCACCTTTTCAGGAATTGTGCCAATGCTGAGTTTGTGCTTAGTCATAGATAGCACAGGCCACCAAAACAGATCACAGCAAAATACAGTCATCAGAAAGCAAATGGAGCTTGGCTTCCAGAGTTTCATGTTCTTTTAGCAATCTGTAAAGAACAATCAGACAATGGCAGAAAGAGGGAGATGGCTTTGATGATGGAGTGTGTCTTTTCCATGTGTATCCTTACAGAAAGATCCTCTAAAACATACTAAAAAACAGTAACCCTTTTATAGGGGTTCTGGGATCAACCTGTAAAATCTCATGGAGATTACTGGCCCAAAACTCTTCAAAAAACTTTACAGGAAAGACCTCCAATTCGGCTAACTATATTTTTAGAGTTCTTTCTTTCTCAAAGGTTTTTTTCTCTGTAGTATCCAAGACAGATATAGTTCTATTGGCTTCCACCCTATTAAATTCACTATGGATTTTCGCAAGGGTAATTGCTATCATTCTTGACAGAACACACTGAACTTTTTGTTGAAGAGTGGTATCTTGGAAGAAGATTGCACTGAACAGTGTTTTAACACTGTGCACAGTCAGTACTTGAGAAGGGCTATCTGTTTCTGACAGGCAGGGAGAGGAAAGATGGGAGGTCGACTTCATCTCTATGAATTCCTACAGTTTTTGGAGTACATTCAATATGCAGTATTCAGTGACAAAAGCTAGAGATCAGACTCATGTTGGCCTTGTTGCAGGAGGGTGCAGCTTTCAAATTCCACCTAGTCTATAGAAACGGAGTATGTTTCTGGGAGCAGTGTTTCCAATAAAATCCCCTCAGCAAGGCAGTTTACATTCACTGCCCCCGTACTAGAAAAACAGAGATCCACCAAGATCTGTATCACTCCTCCATCGTGTATGAAACTTACCCTCTGTGCATTCCTGTGTAGAGATACTCGACTTCATGAAGGTACCACATGCAGTATAGTTGCATTAACACAGCAGTCTGCTAGAACTGATTTACCCTGCTTCTGTACATTGGGCCATGTATACATATCCTGAGCCACAAGTACATAATTGCTCTAGGGACAGATGAACTGAAAATAAAAATAAAATAATCTTCCTGTGGATATTCGTTCATTCTTAAGATTTTAAAAAATCACATTTGAAGCATCTATTTTCCCCCTTCTGAGATTCAGAAGAGTTGGACTAAGTAGTTTCTGGGTTGTTTTTCAACTCCCCCTCCCTCTTCAAGTTTTTAGCGAGAACCAAAAGACCAAATTCCCACCAGACAGGGGATCTAATGGCATTTCCATCCAGAAGCAGAAATGTAGACGTTCCATGACATAGCCTGCTCTTTTGACATTTCAATCCCAGCTCTGCAAAGGATAAAGCCTCAAATAAACCTGAGCTGGACATTGGGAGTTTAGCTCAGAGTTTAAATTGGCGGAGCTCCACTGACTTCAGTGAAGTTATGCCATGATTTACATCCATTAAGCCTGCTAAATTCAAATGTCCTTTGCTATTCCACTCCCTGCTATGCACCTGGCTCTTCCTGGGGCAGTCAGTCCACCAAAGGGCATCTGCCTAGAAATGTAATGTAGGCACAAGCCCTGGAGAAACAATGTCCATCTCATTCTTTTTCCCAGGACCTTAGTGACTACAGGGTAGAACAGGGGTGTGTTTTTACTTGGTCAGTTTTTCCACTCAGTGTTTGAGGTCCAGCTGAGCAGTTGGCTTCCTTTTTAAATGATCTTGCAGAATTTCTGTGGCCCAAGAACATATTTATTTAAATATTAATTGCAGAGAGTCTTGCTATCCTTTCTGTTGAGGACATGTCATCCCTTGGCCTCCCCCACCCGTAACTTGAAAAACAACCCCAAGAAACATATGTGATAGTCTCTAAATGGCTGGAGAGGTCAGAAAAGAGTGTTGGTTTAGCAGGGGAGATAAAGTCACCCTTGTTAATTGTATATCTCTGTCTATCAAAAACATTTACCCTGGACCTGTTTCAAACAGTCGTTTTCTTCTTACACAAAACCTTTCAAAGGCTTAGCGTGTTTTCTAAACCAGGGTGGCTGAGTTTATTATTTTTCGCCAAAATCTCGCTGTTTATTTATCTTGCATTTGCTTTCTCCATTGAGTTTAAAAGTTGGCAACACTACACACCAGCGAATGCCGGTGTCAAGAGTTTACTGAAGATGAATCCGATACCCTGGGACTGGGAGTTCTATTAGACAAGTAATAACCATTTTTGAAGTCAAAGCATTATACGCTGCCATAGCAAGGAGAGAGAACAGAGGCACCATGGTGGAATTAGAGTCCTACAAAGTGTATGGGAGATGCAATGTGGGACATAACAGTGAGTACTCCAGTGTCAGGTTCCATCTTGTAATGTTAACAGGCCACTACAAAGCCAAGTTTTAAACTCCTCATGGAGAATCTCTAATCAAGTTACTATTTAATATCTATAATAGGTTTGGCATTCTTTTTCTTGTCTGACTTAATGATGCTTAGCTGATCTCCAATTATTTGGCTAATTTTGGCTGAGTGCCCTGACCCCAGCTGACTGGGGCTCAGCAGATGTGCCACAGGCTCCATGATGCTGCATTGGGATTGTGTTGCTGAGAGCCATCCACTTGGGTCTAAGGAAACCTAGGTGCACAAGAGTGAAAGCAAGACAATTGCACTTAGCAGCATCAGGCATTCCAGTTCAAATACAAAGTGTCTGGGGAAAATACAGGGAATACTAGCTGCTAGAGAAATAGCTATACAACTCGCATCTTCATAATGCAAGTTTACCTGTGGGTTCTTCTGTGCTATACATGCACCCAGGGAAAATGGATCAGCATTCCTCAGCCTCCTATTTCCATATGAATGGGGTTTGGAGATAAAGTCTCCATACACATACTCAAATGATCTGGGAGAATTCCCCTGGTTTTGTTTTTCTGGTAGAAAAACCTACCCAGAGACCCTGGAACAGACATTTGAATGGTGAGCCCCTGAAGAGCAAAGTATTCACACTGTGATGCTGCATAGCCAGTGGGCCTTGTGTACACATCTCAGAGTACTCTGCAGGCTCCCTCAGTCTACCTAGAGACAGATGGCAGCAGTGCACAGGGAAGCCCTGATTGGTTGACCCAGACTGTTCAGAGTCAGCCTGTGGCTCCCTACAGTACAATGTGGTGATTGTGAAGGGGCATGTTCTGCTCCCCACTCAGCTGGAGCAGTAGAGTCCAACCCAGGCAACACACTGTCTCTTGGCAGGAGAGGGGAGCAATGTACCCTGGGATTCTGGAGAACTGTGCTGTGGCTTCTCTTAGAAGGGAATGTGTACAGACATTTGATCTCCTAGGGAAAACTTTCCCAGGATTGAATTACCCCTAGTTGTTCCCAGGTTATTTTTCTCCTGGAGTGGCTATTTTTGCTCTGGAAGAAAAATTCTGAACATCTGTACAATCATGTTTTCTCCTGGGAGGATGGAAGACATTCTTTTTTGTTGCTAGCCACCTTGGACTAGTGACATTTACCTCTATGATTCTGTACCAGAGGTAGCTAGATTAGAACTACCCCAAATTTAAGGCATTCAAGCATTAGTAACCAGCTTCTGAAAATCTTGTGCAAGTAACTTTCCAGGGTCACGCAGTGATGCAATGACAAGACCCCAGATGAGAAAAGGAATTCTTGGTCTCCAAGCTCATTCTTTCAGGCTCTCTGTGTCTCAGTCCGCTGTTTCATGTGTTTATTGGGAATTGCCCATTGCTGGTAGTGCTGCAGTTTTCTGCCAGAGCCTTTAATTTGGCTTGGCTGCATATCTGAGATGTTTGGTCCGAAGTTATCACTGCTGTCAGCAGGAACAAGTCCACTGAAGCCCTAAGAGTTGCAGTCACTTACTCCCATGGTAGACTAGTCCTGATTGTGAATTGAATTTAGCTTTGTTTTGTGTTTAGAAGTGTTTCAAAGCAAAAAGATCTTTTGACCCTAACTTTTGAGGTCCCTGTGTCAGCAGACACTGAGATGCATTGAGCTTGCCAGAAAGCAATATTGGCTTCTTACTTTCCTGTATTCCTTGCCAATTCACTGAGGCAAACAGAATTACACTCGTAACTATTAGAAAAAAGCCAGGCTTAGTATGTAATATTTCATTGGGGGGAAAATACAGTAGCTTTAATCACTCTTACTCTGAAAAAGTGCCTCATTAAACACCTCGTGAAAGCTGTTCTGAAGCCCTGAAGCTCACTTTCCCTTCCTGTTACAAGATGTAGGCATAAGGCATAAATTGCTGTACTTGACACTGCAGAACCCAGTTGCTCATTTCTTACATGCAGCTTTTTAAATGCAGCCTCTGAACATGTCCCAGCTTTTTAAATGACTCCAGACACCTGTCTGTTCCCCTCTGCTTCGGGCAAGGTGGCTGGGCAGCAGTGTGGGGATGGCGTTCTGTCTTGCACTTCAGAACTCACTGATCAGAGCAGAACTGCCTCCGCTCCTGTTTCCCTCCCCTAAGACATATGCTTACAGTCATCACTCCACTTGCACATTCCTCTTCATGTCATCTGACACTGACTTTTAAGCCGTTGGAAACTAGCTCCCTTATACAGAAAAATAAACAGCCCCAGCAATGAGTTCCCAGTTCTTGGGGTGTTGATTTTGATGTTTCTCTTACTGTAAGCCAAAAATCAATGATTAATGGAGTGAGATGGAAAAGACCAATTATGTCATCCAGTCTGTTTCCTTCTAACTGATTCAAATTATCCCTTCCAGCATCTTCTGCCTAGCTTCTACTCCCTCTCCAGGGTAGTCATTCCGGCAGTCTATATGTATTTCCTGATACTTAACCTATTTTTTCCTTTGCTGGTCTCAAGGCCTGTCTGTATCATGCTGCGAGACCTGGGCAAAACACTTGAAGAATTTGAAAATGGCATGGTGGGACTTCACTGTAGATGTAACCAGGTCTCATTACCAGGCTAGAATTCTCTGTCTTTAGCCAGATCACATGGCCCATTAGCAATGTTCATGCTGATCCATGCCACGGATTTTAACTGTACTGTAACTGGGACAGGCAGACATGTGTTGGTAGCTACTCTAATTCAAGTTTATAGACTAAACAGGCCTTTGAGTATACTGACTTGGTCCTTACCAATCAATCCCTCAACCTCCTGTGGCATTTACATCTGATGTATAGGTTCAGAGCTGGGGGCACTATAGAACGAAAGCCAAAGACATTTGTAGATTATCATTATATCCCTGTTAGTCACCAGTTAGCCAGGCTCAGACTGATTCTTTTCATTCCCTCACTAGTTAATCCTGCCAACACCTCAGTCATTTTTTAGTTCTGTTTTCAAATTTCCCTCGTTTGCAGCCATAGTATTGGTGCACACTAAATATTATTGGAAAAATCTATTTTAATGTGCAAACTGCAGTGTTCAGACCCCCCTAAGAAGGGTACAAGGTCATGTGGAAACTAATTCAAGAATTTCTGAATTATTATCACTGCCTTGGAACAATTTCTCAATGTATTTTAGGTCTCTCTCTCTGTCTCTGTCTGTCTGTCTCTCTTTCTCCACAATTTCAAGTGATAACACGAGTTACGCAGGAATTAATGGAGACATGAATAATTATGAAGGGTGTTGTGACATTGATCAGTGCCTCCTTTCTACCTTTTCCCATCACATGTGACCAACAGATTATTTGAAAATGAAGGTTAGTGAAAGAAGAATCAATACAGGGAATATTTATTTAGATAGCATACAGTCAACTTGGGAATTCATTGAGTCAAATATTATGGCTGGATTTTAAATAGGATTAGGTCACAATACAATTATTAACTTTTGTAGCTCTGTAACACCATGAGTAATAAAATCTTGTGTTTGGGGCCATAAACTATTTACCTGTGGGGCTCAGGATTGTTTCTCCTAATGTGCAGTATTACAGCAGTTGGCTTTGAATGCAGTACTAAGGGAGGGGTTGCTTTCATTTGAAGCACTGAGTACTAGTTGCTGTTGAAGGGAGGATACCAAAGTAGATGGACCAGTGATACTTGACACAGTGTGGATGTATCTGTAGCAAATGAGATTACAAGTCAGGACAAGAAGGCCCTAGCCTTGCCTTCTGATATATCCTCCAAACATATGATCTTTCCCT
>NW_005842548.1:406740-436294 GCF_000455745.1 Alligator sinensis
AAAAAACAAAAAACAAAAAAAAAAAATGGGTAGAATGAAGCATCAGTAAAGACAGAACATTAAAAAGGTAAAAATACAAAGAACCTAAGATTGTTTTAATTTTGGAAATGCATTTTGGATTAAAGGTATTTTTTCAAAAGTTAATTGTATTTCAGTCTGCTATACATGGTTAATCACACAGCTTGCTTCTGACCTACCTCATCATCTCTCTGCCTTTGGAGCAAATATAAAATGTCACTGTTTTAGAATCTCTTCAAACATTGGTGTGATTTAGGTGATGGACAGAGTCATTCCCAGATCCAATCTCCTGACCTAGACGGGACAAAAATGTAACGAAAACATTTTCTGGGAGCCGACAAGGGTCTGAACATTTCTCATTGTGTGGCCTCCCTAAACCCTAATAACATTTCTTTTATCCAGAACTCTAAGACACACAGGCTGGGGGCCAAGTTACACAGATACTTTTGTGCTTCTCCCAGTCTCCATTGACAACTTTAATACCTGGCAAATTAAAAGCCAGAGCATCCATGGAGTCAGCTGACAAGTGTCAACAGGAGTGGGTAATAAAAGGAGAAATACGTAAACAAACAGTGAGGCAGAAAGGTGGCTCTGTTGCTTCTGTCAGATGTAAAATTTATCTAAAGACCATGGAGGGAGTGGGGATACAGGGTCAGCTGCCAACTGTGTGGTATTTAGAGGCAACTCCCACTGGTATTTTTCTCTGGACCAGGGAAAAAGAAAATAATTTAGATTTTGACATTAAAAGTTTACCACTGTGCTGGAACTCTCAAGATTGTAGTTTATTTTAGTCTTAAGAGGCAACCTAGCAATTAGTGACCTGAACTGCCAAACAAGAGATTGGGTTCAACTCCAGTCTGGATTTACAGGGCCAACACAGTGGAGTTTACATATGTGGCTGTGGATTGGAGTTCATTTCAGAGATGCAAGAGGCAGCCTAATAGTTAGCTACCTCCGTCACCAGGCAGGAATCCTGGAGTCATTTTCTCAGTCCAGGGATGAGCAGGAGGTACCAATATTACAGTGACCACTACAGTGAATTGAAAATCAGCCATGGTGTGAAAATGGTGTATCTCCCAAACTTGGTAGGAATTGTACCTGTCTGTATTGTGGTAGAATTTGCCTCAAAATATCGGGATTAAAGAAGTGCCTTAATAGATTAAGACATGCAAAATATAATTTAGCACACACCAACTCATCACACTATAGACAATGACATAGGGGCATGACTATGTGGCAGTGCACAAAGATACAAGCCAATACATTGCCACAGCAAATATATTCCTTAAATATGCCCTGGTAGACTTCTAGAGCTATTAGAGCAATATCATTGAGTCAGACTGAAATTATGGATTATTGCAAAAAGATGCTGGTTAAAAAGTGCTAAACCTGGTAGAGAAGTTCAGAGAGCCACCATCAAGGTCTGATTTCTTATCAAAACCATTTCCATATCAACTAAAACTCTTTTGCAAAAACACTTTGAATTCCTCAAGTAGGGGGTTGTTTCAGGGTAGTCTACAACAATATAGCTACCTTGCTTGTAAACAGGTGAACTTCTTTTCAAGACCACCTTGTGAATGTACCTAACAAGAGGAGACCCACACTCCCTTAGGATTCTGCATGTCTGCTTTACCCAACAGGGGTGCTATGGGGTAACAGTGCCTCTTCTCTCCATGAGCCCCTACAGTAAAAGAAGGCTTACCTGACAGACTTCTCAACTCTTAGCTGACAGACTGCTCAATAATGTAGTAAACAAGAGAAATTTGCCCTACAGTGTATACAAGGTGCACTCTTACTTCCCATATAGTTCCAAATTGAAGTCCATCATAGATTATTCATTAATCCCATCTTTTACTGCACATACAGAAAAATCATAGCCCATGGTTCTGATTTCAGAAAAAGTCAGATCACACTGAGCTGGTGTCAGAACAAGGAGAAGGAATATCATCATCTGTACGTGACAGGAGCATTTGTAGCTAGGATACATTCAGTGCACTTAAGGGTGGTCAGGCAAAAAAGACAGAGCATCAGGTCTCCTCTGGGTTTTATCTTTAGACTCATTCCTTAGCACCTTTGGGTATCTCACTAACTCATCTTTTCAGCACCCCATCTGTAAAATGTTACCTACCATACAGGGATACTCTGAAGTTGTATTCATTAATAGGTGTAATGTACCTTGGAGATTAGAGAATGACCAACATGAAGCTAATGAAAGATAAGGGCAAAATCCTATAAGGAAAGTGTCTATATCTTGTATCGTTTGCCTTTGTGTTCAAACAGGCGGAGAGCTGTCAGCAAGAGCAAAGAGTCCATTCTATCTGAGCACGAGCGTGAAGCTGTGAAATACCAGCCAACAGTGCAGGTCGAAGAGGACGCCTTGGATTTCACACTGGAAGACTCAGTTCTTCTGCCAATGGATCCAAACCTGGAATGTCACAGTCCACCACCAGATTACAACTCCGTCATCCACTACTCCACCCCTCCAGTGTAACGAGTCCAGTCCAAGCCAGGTCCTGTTGCGCCTCTTTCTACAATGCTGGATTCTAACGTTCTTCCACACTTGTACAGGTTGTTTAAAGGGACCAGAGTTAAAGGGGAGAAGGGAAATCTCTCAGCACATAGGTTGATATGTCCCTTTTTGATGCATCCCTTTGTGAATGAAACACTTTAAAAGCAGTTACAGCACTACCTTAAAGGCATATTTCAGTTTAGCCAGTCAATTAACATTCTACATACTAAAAGAAAAAAAAAAGCTGTGGCCCCTGCTCCTTCCGCTCCTCCCAGGATTTCTCAGTGGCAAATGCAGATATGCACGTTAGTTCAGGAGCATTCTGCTCATTCCATATGAACCACTGAGGAGAGCAAAGTTGAATATAATGTTGAATCAGCCATGCCTGTGCCCTGCAAGGATTACACAATAGGTGTTGTTGGGGGATCGCTAAAGAACGGCTGCTACAAACTTTGATGTGGATTTGGGGAACAAATGTAAAATTCAAGATTATTGTTTTAAAAAGTGATAGGGATTTTATTGTCCCTCCCCAAATGCATTTGAAATAGCCACACATGTTTTGCTTAAAGCTGGTAATCTAATATTGTGTACGTGCTGTGACATCATGTTTCTGTTTACCTTCTGAATACCAATGTCTCTAAAAGGAAGCACTCCCTCCGGAGTCCATGGCTGATGCCAAGCACAGTTTGATCTCTGGGATGCCAGCCTGTACCAAACTGTGATACTTCAGTGTGCACCTAGGGAACAGTCTGACCCCCTTGCCAAGGTAAACATCAGTGTGGCATACAATGCCCCCTGCACCCAAACTCTGCGCGTGCCAGTCAGAGCTCTTAGAAGTCTAATCGTCAGAGCCGACTGGATCACAGATCTGCAGAGCTAACATTTGAAAGAGAGCTCCCCCTCTTCCCCCGCCCCCCTCCACCAGACGTGTGTGCAGCAGGGTTTGTAGGTTTGCGAGCACGTATACCCATGTCCTTCTTGCAGCAGCCTCACAAGCACAAAAATAATCCTTGCCATTTGAATGTACTGTGAAGTAATCTCAGCTGACGTTAGAAATTGAGGAAGGGATGAAACATCTAGGATGTCAAATCTAAAGCGTGGCTGAGGGAGATGCTCATTGACAGTCAAGCCTGTAACCTTTTAAAATTATAACTCTGTGCAGGGGATCTTTGTGCACGTTCTCTTTGTGGGAGAACCTATACAGCCACTTCCCTTCCCACAGGTTTGACACTAGGTTTTGACTTCTTCAGAGGGAGAGAGTTTTTTTCAATGAACATAAGCCAAAGGAAATTTAAAAAAAACAAAACTTGGCAAACAATATGGTCATCTCCCCCTAACTTATTCTACATTATAAAAACAACCCAGACTGTCTCATAACATTACAAATGCTTAGGCAGAACTGATTACATCGAAATAAATAGGAAAGAAGCCTCAGGTATTATCACAGGGGAAATGACAGGCCCAGCACCACGTTAACTGTGAATGGCAAAGCATCTGAAAATGGGGTTCTTGGGAACTGAGGTCCTGGTTCTCTTTAGCTTCAGAGTGAATCTATATAAAAATAAAAGATAAGAGATATGCAGTAACTCACAATCCCCTTGTTTGTAGCAGACCTGCCAGAGAGTTGTGCTCTGTAGTTGCTTTATGGTCATTTTTGCACTTCTTTGTATTTTAGTTGCTATGCATTAACTAGAGCTGGTCAAATAATGAGAGAAAATTGGTGAGGAAAAATGTATCTACAGAGCTTTCTGTTGCTTGTTAGATCAGTTGTTCGGTGAATATTAAATTAACTATCCATAGGTCCATTTGAATAATAAAATACTTGGCTTACAAATTATTTATTCTCAAGACAAATGGAAAAAAAATGTGCCCATAAATAATTTGGCTAGCTCTAGCATTAATGGTGTTGATGTGAGGTGGTTTGATGTTGTGCCTTGCTCTGTAGCTTGTGAGAAATTATAGTGTGTAGAAACTTTTGCTTGTGAAATCTAAATATAAGGAAGCATCAGGAAAAAAAAATAACAGCTGCAAGTATATAAATGTACTCTCCATTTTTAAAAGAAAATTGGAAACACTGCTGTGCTAATTAGCTGCTTCCAAGAAAGCTCAACATATTTTCCCTTTCCTTTTTCTTAAGAACACAATTTGCAGGGCCTTATCTGAAACTAAAGGCACCGGGAGAGTGTTACCTAAGTGGAA
Organism: Alligator sinensis; assembly: GCF_000455745.1. Taxonomy (NCBI): domain Eukaryota; kingdom Metazoa; phylum Chordata; order Crocodylia; family Alligatoridae; genus Alligator; species Alligator sinensis. The sequence continues at coordinate 411,467 of NW_005842548.1, forward strand.
CCCAAGGGGCACTTTTATTTAAGGAAACTGTGCACGTAGAGTCTCTTTATGGCTGTTGGCCAACATCCCTCAGGGCCGCTCTTGCGTCACATGAAGTTGTCTAACAACACGGAAGTACAAGCCCATGCGCTGGGGAACCCCCGTTTAATCACTGGTTCCACCGACAGGCCTGTTAAAATGGAGGGTCTCTTTGTAGTCCCGGAGTCAGGAGCTTTCTAGGGCTTGCCATGCCTAGGATGCCAATGATCAGTTCCTCAGTGACCCATTCATCTCTGGCAGTGGGTGGAAGGTTTTGGTTTAATCCTGCCAGCCCCACAGCATTTAGAAACTGCTTCCAAAAAGCTGCAAATGACATGTTCACACAGACGTGTTTCCAATTTTTGCATGGGGAAATTATTTCCCCTTGTTGGTAAATGCACCCAGCAAAAACATTGCCTGAAAAGTATTATTGAACATATGTGTCTTGTATTTTATTTACTAATATTTTGTTCGTCCTTTCCTCATCCCCCCTTTATTTAATTATTGTTCTGTCCTTACATTGGTGTATATAGTTTACCCACTAGAGGCAAATATAGCGATTCATTTATATGGTAATGTACGGAAGGTCTTAGCCAAAAGAGAAAAGGAGATTCCCTGATGTAACAGAGTTAAGCATCTTTACTAAACATTTCACTAATGCTTGCAGGACAGGCTTCCCTTTTAAAGCACCTTCCTAGCCCCATTTCATAGAGACTCTCCTTTTGGCTGTTTGCATTTTGGACTCTTGTTTATGCCTTTTGTTATTTAGCTTCAGTTGGAAAACAGGGGCTGGATTCCTTCAGGAGGAATCCAGTGGGCTTGTTGCATTCCTTGAGGTGGCAGCCATGCAGCTCCAGGTAAAGAGGAGAGATTTTCACTGGCTTTCTTCTAACTCAAGGCTGACCTACTGGCTGGAAGAAGAGAGGGGGCCAAATTGTGAAGTGATGTAATGTTTGATATTTTTCAGATTTCTCAGGGATTCCTGTTTGACTCCAGAGGGCAGCCAGCCACCTGCCTTGCCAATCTGATTCAGCTCTATTACATTGGCTATTTTACGTGGTGCTTTCCCCTTCTCTTTTTCTCTTGCAACTCTGCAATTTGAGGGCAAAGGGGCTCGGAGCTCTCAGGGGCAAGGATCATCTTTTCCCCTGACGACCGCTGGAGTCAGATCAGAGGTCAGGGGCATGCCGCTTCCACACCTACCTCAGTACAGTTTTCCAGATGGAGTTTCTTGACCCTAATGTTTCCTTGCCCCCATCCCTTTTCCTCACTCTCCATTTACCTGTGAACATGGAAGGTTCCTGTCACTGCCTCCCTTCGTGGACCCTCCCAAAGACTTCTGGCTAAGGTCAAGTGGAGAACCATTTTCACTCAGTCGCTTCCTCTATACCTTGACCTTGCTGGGAATTAAGCAGACCATTTAAACAGGATTTAAATAGGCCTTTTCCACCTTGAATTTTCCCTTCCTTGAAAAAAGTCCCTTCATGCTGTACTACCTAGAAATCTCACTGCATCTCCTCTGTGAACAACATATGCTTCCTTCTTTTCAGGGAGTTTACGTATTCAGTATCCAGTACACCAAAGTGCAATGGATTTGTCCCTGAATCCCATCCGTCTCCATGCCTTCACTCAGCCAATGTGATTGTTCCCTGGCCCTTTTGCTTGCTCTTAGTCTGAAGTGGGGCATCAAGTGAGATCTTAGGTCTGCTCCCAACCCCCAGCCCACCACAGGCAATGAGGAGGATCAGATTGAAGTGGAAATCTCATGTCCTAAGGTCTTTCTCTAGAGTGGGCCCAAACATGGGAAATAAAATCTGAACCCCCAGTAGCTTTTGAGACATTTAGATTTGAATCTCAATATGGATCCAGACTCCACAGATGTCATCTTTAGTTTGAGAACAACTCTGTCCTGCTGCTCCCATGGGAGCTGTGTGGAAGACTGTGGAAGGCCTTGGCACTTCCTGCCTCGTGGCAGAGGGGAAGCTGGCATTTAAACCTGCAACCACGCAGCCAAACTTTATCTGCCTTTAATGCAGTTACCAACGTGGAAGCTTGGATTGATGTTTTCTAGCTCCCAAGCCTCATCTGGATGATTACAGGGAGTGAAATGTCTAGCAAACGGTTCCTAGCAAGACACGAGGCACTGGGCCTTTGCAAAATGAGATTCTGAGCTCAAACACGGGTCTTTTGTCTATGAATAAACAGGAGGGAAAATACACATGGGGAGGCATGTATTTCCCTTGAAATAATGGCTAAATCTGGGGTCCTTTTTCAGTTTTTACTTTGATCTTGATTCAGGCAAGATCTTTGTCATTCAGTGGAGTAATAACTGAGTAAGGACTCATTAAAAATCAAGTGTGGCCTTCAGGAACTGAGTCTAACACAAAAGTATCAGACTCTAGAAGTGCGTTGCCTCAGTTCTGGCCTGTTTGCTACAAATGTCTGTTTGGGACCCCAAGCCAAGTCTATACAGGCCGTGCTTATAGGAAGACTGATGTAAAATGCAGTGAGCAGAGTCCCATTGTCCTGCTGGATAGTCCTATTTCATAAGTGCTGGCTCCATTGTTATCCCTCATTCAGTCTTTCCTTAGACCTTGAGCTGTCCAAGTCATTAATAAAAGCTGGGAAAGCCCAATAACTGTGCAATTATGGACAATAAACTAAATAAGTGCCATGTATTACTCGAATCACCAAGGAATGTATGTGTGCCCAGGCCCTGTTTGTCTGAAGAATGTATGCACTGAAAACTCTGCTTTCTTATGTAGTCAAAATTTGTATTGTATCTATTAACCAAAAAATAAAAAGATTCTATATTTATACAGCCCAGGGCTGCTGTGTGTCATCTGTTGTCTTGTGTGGAGTTGTCCTTGGAGAAGGATATAAATAAAAATGTGACAGTGTTGAGAGACTCTACAGGGAGTGGAATTTATATTAATTGATTTGTGGCTTTCAAAGCTTGGGACATAAACTTTTCACATTGTGGCAGCATGAAAATGCCTATCCACTGCATTCACTTAAAGAGCTCATACGGGTAAGAAAATGCCAGTCTGGTTATGCTGGTGTATATCCATAGATCTGACTTGATCACATGGAACAAGCTGGATTATGAATCTAGCTGCCACTAAAATCTAGCCAATGAGACCCACAGGCCCCAGTCCTGCAAACTAATCAAATCAGTATGGCCAGTCGTGCTCAAGTTAAATGCCCGCAAGATAAAAACTATGCTCAGTGCAATGAGACCTAATGTTAAGCTTCAGAACTGTGCCGAGGAGAGGCCTATCCCTGCATGCATTATTCTCAACTCTACAGGGCCTAAATACGTGGCAGTGGGCAAAGTGAGAAAGACTAGAAAGGAATGGGAACTGCAGGGTAGGCTGACATTTGGGGTCTTATTAGAGGGGTTTTTTAAGTTTCAAAAGAATATGAAATTCATCATGGGGGCGCAGAAGGGAATTGGTGAGGCTTTACTCACCAAGGCACCCCTGGGGGTTACAAGAAATAATGGCCACAAGCTAGCAGAGAGCAGATTTAGACTGGACATTAGGAAGAACTTCTTCACAGTTCGAGTGGCCAAGGTCTGGAACGGGCTCCCAAGGGAGGTGGTGCTCAGCCCCGGCCCTCTTTCCTGCCTATGCAGGGGGTCAGACTCGATGATCTATTGAGGTCCCTTCTGGCCCTAACATCTATGAATCTATGAATCTATGAAACCTTGTCCCTTCATTTAAAAACAACTGTTTTGCAAGCAGATTTCATTCCAAACGATATCGTCCCATGAAACTGCAGAGATCCTTGCACAACTAAAGTACTGAACTCCTTCCTGAATCTAGAACCCCCAGGTTATGTGGAGCAGTGCAGTAGGTCTAAAAAATGTAGAAAAGTAGGAGAAAGGGGAATATTTTACTTGAATTATAATTTTTCATGATGAGGGGCTCTTCTTCTTAATATTTGGGAAGATTCCTGTAATCATGGTTTCAAAGAACTCCTTTCCAGTGGCATAGTTAATCATAGTTAATGATTGCTGGCCATGCAGCCTATGAGATCTTTTCAGTTTATTGCAGACTGACAGAGATTCATTTCTATTTATTTTTCCAAGGGGAAGGTTTCATTAGAAAAACCATTGTGTTATGGTGTTCCAGAGACATTTCCCCATTAGCACAATCTAAAAGTTTTTGGCATGGGTCTTGAGCTAATCGCAGGGGTTTGAAAAACTTCAGAGCACTCGGTCACTTGGAACCTTTTAACATTTCTCCTCAGCCCTCATTCCAAATAGTCCTGGAAACAAGTGTCTACGTTATACATGTCATTTGAAATGCTGCAGTCTCCTCGCATTCACATAATGAGCAAAAATGTTCTTCCCTGTAAACTATGAAATGCTTTAGTGATTTATATAATGCATCACTCATGTATAATCTTGCTAGGCGGTATGGAGCCTCCTCCTTTATGATGAGGCTAATATATCAAACAGCAGAAAGAAAATGCAGAAAATTAACTCTGATTTGCTTTTAGCTCCTACTGTAAATTAGCAATTGCCCATAGTCGTGCATGTCTTTAGTTGCAAGGGGCCCAGTTTTGCAAGGTGCCCAATTTTGCCTTGACTTTGCAAAGAATGGTTTCTTAGTAAAGCACAGGATTAGGAAGACATCTCCGCAGTACACTGCCACATAGAAATACCCAAGCTCATTCAAGTACCAGAAACAGTAGACCTACGTTAGCACAGCACTGCACCCTGTAATATGCTTTCCAGCTCTCCTGTTCTGGTACGAGAGCTAGCTCAGACGTCTCTAGCCAGTGCTGCATCATTCTGTGAAAATGTACACGGGGGTCAAGAGAGCCAAGACCTTCTCCTGCTTCTAAGAGTAACCTCAGCGAGATCAAGTAACCTTGTTGTGCCTTGGTCTTGCTACCTGTAAAAGTGAGAATAGTTTGTGTGTTATTTTTACTACAGTAGACCCTCCAGGCTCCAGCCGATATCAGAGCACCGAACTGTAAGACATGTAGAAGTGTTGCCCTGAAGATCAAACGGCAGAATAAACTGAAACAGGCTTTTGTTTGTTTGTCAGGCTTGAGCAAAGGAGATATGAGGACAGACATACCTTTATTTGAGGACCCTCTGCAGTGAAATACTACTGGTTTGTTCACCCAGAAGAAACTGTCATCTTTTGCCTCAGTGAAGCAGGATACAAGAAAAGGAGAAGTCCTCGCTCCATGACCTCTGCTGGACATGACCTAAGGAAGAGTATTTTCTTCACGAAACACAAACAGGGCAGCCCCAAGAGGACACGGAAGGGAATTGCTTAGCTCCTGCAGAGTTGTTTAGCCCCTGCCTAGCTAATAACCACCTCAAAACAGGGGCATGCTGCTGTCTTCTGTTATGGATTGCATGCAGCATGTAAAAAAAATAATACTAAAGTATATGTCAACTTGGCTAACTGAGCATGCCTCTTTGTTTCCTCTTAGTGGCTGGTCCTGGTAGGAGGAATCAGTCTGCTACTATTTCCTGCTATCAAATTTACTCTTTTAGTTCAAGCATTAGAGCAGTGGTTCAGTTCAGTCTTTTTAGACTTGAGGCACCCCACAATAGACTTGAAACACACATTGGTAGATTTGAGGCAGCCCTCGGAAAATGCTGGCTCTTAACTTTGACACTTTTTTTTACTAGAGAAGAATAAGTAATCATGCTGTTGCAAAGAACTCAGGAAAAGCACAATAGGTCAGAATTTTTTTTAATGCTACAGATTCCTATGTGAAATCTATGGGCATTTGTAGGCGGCACTTTAAAGCAGGTTTAAAGCAGGTTAAATGCCTTTTGCACTGCTTTAATGGCATTGCTATTTGCACATTCAGCGGTGTATTGCACATTCATTCCAGATCCTGTAGCACATTCAGTGGCATAATGCGCCTTCAATGACTTTAGGATGCAGCAAACAACTTTGGGGCACTGCAAAGTAAAACACCTCCAAGGACTTTTAGTTTCCTACACTACAGCCATGGAGGGAAGCACCGGAGTCCGTGCGGCTCAGGGGCTGTGCAGGCAGACCGTGCAGGCAGCCCAGCAGCAGCCCAGGAAGGCAGGCTCCATAGAAGAAGAAGAAAAAAAAAAGCAGCAAGCCTGATCTTTTTTTTTTCCCCAGGAGCCTGCCAGCCTGCCTTCCTGAGCTGAGCAGGGCCCCAGTGCTTCCCTCCACAGCTGCAGTGGCCCCTGGGAGTGCCTGAGTCAGGTGTCTGCGGGCCGCTGCTGCCTGGGTTGCGGGGCTGCCGCTGCCGCGGAGGGAAGCACCAGTCCACCCTGCAGCTCAGGGACTGCTCTGCTCGCCAGCAACTCACTCTCCCCTCCCCACCACTGGAGAGGCAAGTAAAACGGGTTTACTTCGCCCTAAGTTGAAGCGGCATTTTTAAAATGCCGCTTCAATTTAGGGAGAATTAAACCCCCATGCCGTGTATAAACCCGCTATGGGATTATCTTGTGAATGATGTTTGCACACTTAACTGTGCTAAAACCGTGCTGCATCCCATGGTGCCCTTGAAACAATCTCAAGGCACCCCAGGATGCTACAACACCCTGGTTGCAAATCACTGCTTTAGAGGCTCATGATGGTTTAAAACCAGTCCATGCAAATCAATTTAAATAGAAGCTATATCTATATATATCTATATCTAGATAGATAGATATATGGCACCTGGAGGGTTCATGAAAGAAAGCCCACTCCCTTTACAGTGCCTAGGCTTTAGTTACCCTGGAAGAAGTTGAACCAGAAGAGCAAAGTCTTCAAGCAGTTCATCAGAATTTAGGATGTAACTGTGCTCTGTTTATTCTTCTTTTGCTTTGCACTGTTATTGATTTCATCAGATTGATTTTAGTTGAAAGTCCAAAGAAGAATGCACAGTTGTTTCAAAACAGGGGGGGAAACAAAATCAAAGAGCAGAGGCCAGAAGGACAGGCAGGCACTCTGCAAGTTCTGCTAGGACAGCAGGAGTGAAATCTGCTGGGGAAGTTTGAAAGGGCTCACCAGCTCAAGTGGAGAATTGGAGCAGGAAGGACCAGGCATATACAGCATGGTGGGCTATTTCAGAAAGCATGAATCCATCCCCAGGTACACAGGACAGGCACACAGGGGCTTATACTGCTTCCAAAGACCAATAGTGATGCTCCGAATGGGCCAGTTCCCTCCCGTATGTAACTCCACTTGGCTCGGTAGACCTCCGCAAGTGAATAATTTAGTCCACCCAGTTTAGTGGGAGCAAGGCAGAGCCTACACAACTGGTTTTTGTTTTCAAACAAAACGTGTCCATTTCAAAATATCATGAGTGAAAACAAGACAGACTCTTTTTCCACTTATAGTCAGGTTTAACACAGACCCCTGATTGTATAAGCTACTCTTGTCACACCGTCCAGTCACCATCATATAATATTCACCCTCACTCAGAAAATCACCTCCAGTCATGTATATCCAACTGGGCAGCTCTAACTAGCTTGGTGTGCTTCATGATATCCTATGTAGTAAGTATTAGTGACTTGCACAGCACCTTGAATGCACACATTTAGACCCTGGCAAGATTCTGGTATCAGGGACACCTGTGAAGCAAACGGAGTTGTTCTGGACTCTGCCTGGTATGAACAATGACCGAGGTTGGCTGCTCTCAGTGGGCTTTGAGACCTTAGCTTCCAGCTCCTGTTGGCAGTTTCCTCTTCTTTTTACCCTGCTCCTTCTTCCCTTTGCACATAAACTACATCATTCAACATTCATTTAAACAACAGGTGCTCAACCGCCGGCCTGTGGGCCAAAGCTGGCCCCTGACACCATGTCATCTGGCCCATAGGGCGGCCCATAGGGCTCCCCATGGGTCCAAAAATTTGGCAGCAAGGGAGTGGTGGTGCCTCTCCCTTGCTGCCGAGTTTCCAGACCCATGGGGAGTCCCACAGGCTGGAGAGCATGGCCTGATGCATGCAGACAGTGGGGGGTCCCAGTGCCTAACCCCAGTTCACAGGGCCCAATCCTGGCATGTGGAGGTGGTGCAGGGACCCAATTCCCTGATCCCAGCATGCAGGGCTGGGCAGGGGGGCAACATAGGATCACAAGGACCTATCCGAGTGAGCAGGGTCAGGTAGGAGTGGTGTGGGGCCCCAGGGCCTGATTCTGGCACACGGGGGTGGCATGGAGCCCCAGGGCCCAACCCCGGTGCCTGGAGAAGCACCAAGCCACAGGCCTCATCCTGGCATGCAGGGCCCAATCAGGCCCACAGACTGGCCCCATGCCACTCATCTGGCCCTCAGGGCCAACAGGTTGAGGACCACTGACTTAATCATGTAGCCATTCACATTACCTCTGTGACACTAACTGAAGTAGTAGCAAACAGTGTCCCATGTACTGCTAGTCCTAATGACCATTCTCCAAAGTGTTCATCAAGGATCCTGTTGCAGTGGCCTTGAAGGCTAAGTCCTTGTTGTCAAATTTCCCTAATCTTTATGCCAAGACTAAAAACCAAGGAAACAGCTCCCCTCTCCCACCCTTGCAGTCATGGTGCTGAGTCCATGGGGGCCCAAGGGGGAAGAGGGCTTTCCCTCTTGGGAAGAGGGCTTTCAGCTGAAATGTGTAAAACCTTCCACAGGTCCATCATTTTAACTCTCCCCCCCACAGCGAAAATAAAATTTGTGGCATATGCTTGCAGTGGATGCTGGGATCCACTCTGCATCATACCAGCTGCAGTCAAAGGAAAAGACAATGCATCACTTAATGATGCACCAGCCCTGAGCTGGGTCAGGTATGGAAAAAAATGCCCATCTTCTTGGGTTGCCACAAATATTTTATTTTCTCACTGCTTTGTTTCCCCTCACAGAATAACACTGCAGGAGGAGTCCAAAGCTGGCAGCAGATTTAAGATGAAAGAAACCAACAGCAAAAAGCAGCCCTCATTTGCCCATTGAAATAAGTAGACAATTTCACCTCACAAGCTTCCCTGCATAGCGCAATGCCCTCTGCCCCTTAAGGCTGCTATGGCTAAACAATATCAGCATGACTTTTATAAGCCAAGACTATAGACTCTGTGATCTTCAGGGTCAAGGACTGGATCAGTACAAGAATAAAGTGGGACATCCTCAGACACACAGCTTGGAGTCGCGTGTGTTTATTTTTAAGCTGTGCTATTGTCAGAATGAATTCTTCAAGCATCCAAAGGTTAATTTGCTTTTCATAACTATGCATTTTAAAAAAAGCTGAGAACTTTATTCTTTCCTGGGAGAGTTTTGACCTTTTATTCATGTATATTTTTCAAATCCTGTCTTCCACTGTTTATGCCCCAAGCAAGAATGTCACAAGCCATCTTAGCAAAGAGCACAGCTACAAAGACAATGCAGGGGTAAGGCAAGTAGAGCAGGTGGGGGTGGGAAGCACTGATGTGTTGGATCGAGGTAACGAGTTTCCTGCTTGTCTCTAATAGATCATCTGTGCTATGCAGAATTATCTCCCCTCACCCCTACAGCTCCTTAGGCAAGCAGCAAACGCCTGAGATGTTGCGATGCTGAGATAAAAGTGTAATGCGGCTTTGCACCCTTGTGTCAGGAATGCAGTGAGGTGGACTGGGACAAAAACACCACTTCCCCAAACACTGGGGTAGATCAGATCATAATGTCCTGAGTGACTTGCAGTCTTTGAAAAGGACCGACTCGAAACTCGGCATTGGAGTCTCTGGTGTATATTGAGAGTTGCTTGTACATGCCACGATGATGCACAGATGAGTCAGGTGGCACTGAAATGGCCGATTGACTCAGCCTCATCCTGAGCTGATGTAGCACTGCTGAATGATACTTTGTCAGGGCAGACATCATACTGTCTTGTCATGGGGCTCTTCCATGAGGACCTGTAGACATTCAGGATGTTTTATGTGCACTATGACAATGGGAAAGGCCAGCAGCTTTCAAGGGTAAGAACAGCAATCGGACATGCAGAAGCAAAGTACATTGCCTTGGTGGAGTCCCCATCCTGTCAGGTCACAAAGGGACAACCTATGAATAGGGGCCTACTTAAATCATGGAGAGACAAAGTGGTTTTTGCCACCCGCTTTTGGCGCACAGAACCAATTTGATGGGCATTTCGTGGTGATCCCACCCCTTGTCACTGACTGGTGGAAAACCCTGCCCCTTGGTGCTGATTGGCAGGGAGACCCCGGCAGGGGGAGGAGAGATGAGGGGACAGGCGTCATCTTGTCTGCTGCCCTTTGTGCCGTCCTGCCAGCCAGCGCTTTCCCCTACTGGCAGCAAGGACCACTGGCTCCCACTGGGGAGCCAACATTTAATTTTAATCAGGTTCTGTTTTTCTTGATTTCATAGATTTCACAGATTTAGCAGAAAATCCTGGATTTCATGGTTTCCATGAACTCTGCAAAACTGCAAATTAAGTCCTTACCTATGAATTGAGAAAGGAAGCTGAGTCCCTGTCACGTGGCCCTGCAGACCTCAGCTGGAGCCAGCCCTAGTACTTTCAATCCAGTGCAATCGCCAGCTATTACTACTACTCCTACTCCTACTACAGCTGCTATTTGTTTTTGCTATTTGTTTTGACTTTGTTGTTTTGTGGGTAAGACAGTATGACTGCTCTCTGGTACCTGCTCCTCCACTGCTGCACTATATCCCTGGGACAGTACCAGGAACCCAGAGGGAAATGGCAAATCAGCCAGGGAAAGACACTGACTTTTCAGTGTCCTCCACAGTATGCCTGTTTATCCTTGGTTACATGCCCAAAGGAAGCAAGAACATCAATGACTGATGTAATAGGAAGCCTGTTTGTGGAGAAGATAACAAGAACAAGCCATTCCTATTTAAAGAGCAGCCAGTCATTTTCCCTGGGCTTGTGCAGGCTACACCTGCCCGAGACCATCATACATTTAACTGTTTAAGGGTCATGCTGTGCCACCCTAGCATATATTGAGTAGTTCCTTCCTCTTCAACTTGTCCCACTGATTTCAAGGGTAGCGCAAGCTGTTCCAGAAATCTCCAGTTTGCTGTTAGGAGCTCACAATTCCACCCATTATCCAGGTTCCTCCACCCTCCCTGCAAGGGGGTTTCTATGATAGGTTTATTTGCTACTGGTTAACAAAATACACAGCACCTACAAGATGCTGATGATTTTGGTAGAGAAAGTAAAGAGTGCTTCTCTGCATCTATCTTATGTTTCAAAAATCAATTCCCCCCGTAACGTAAGGCAGGAATCAGGGCAGACATATATTTTGGGTTTGATTGATATAGCAGGAATTGAACAGGTCTTGTATGAAGTGGAAGGACTCAGGGGGACTAGCAGGACTTGAACAAGGATATTTGCCCCAGAGAGCAATTGCCACTGAGACTTCTCTGTCTCTGAGGCAGGGGTAAAATTCCTTAGCACAGAGTTAGAGAAAAGATGTGGATAAGCTTACATGATACTGCAGGGCATGGACACATTTAAATGCTGTGCTTCTTGCTTGTAGACAGAGGCATAAATTCATTGCCTGCTTTAAAGACTGGGATACAATGCCCTGCAAAAGTGGTTTCAGGAGTTTCTTCCTCTGCTAGATGAGGAACCTCTATTACAGATTCAGTGGTTGCACCTCATGCAAGTTACCTCACATACTCTGTGACTGCAGAGAGGGTCCCGAAACTCTAGTGGAAAGAGGCATTCATGCTGCCTTACTGTTTTCTTTTTCTCTATACAGAGCCCAAACTAATACTGAGGTGTCAGATCCTCTGTGTTTGTTCAGGTGGACTTCACCCACCAGAAGGGAATGTGATAGCAGTGGAAACATAAAAGATGGACTAAGAAAAATCTAAGGGCCTTGGGCAAGCATGGAGAACACGAACACGAACTGAGAGGGAATATGGCAGTGGTCCTAGGGGAGGATGGGAGGGAATATGGCAGCAAAGGGAGAGGGAATATGGCAGCGGTCCTAGGGGAGTATGGGAGGGAATATGGCAGCAAAGGGAGAGGGAATATGGCAGCGGTCCTAGGGGAGTATGGGAGGGAATATGGCAGCGGTCCTAGGGGAGTATGGGAGGGAATATGGCAGCAAAGGGAGAGGGAATATGGCAGCGGTCCTAGGGGAGTATGGGAGGGAATATGGCAGCAAAGGGAGAGGGAATATGGCAGCGGTCCTAGGGGAGTCTGCAGAAGAGGTTGCATGATGCAATGGCAGCAGGGGGCTGAATTTATAAATGAAGTCAGAAAAGGCTGAGGCTGAACAGGTGACAAATAAGACCTTATTCCAGGAGTGGGCAAAATAGTGGATCTGGCCTGCAGCCGTGCTCCACTTCCCAGTAGCCCTGGCAGCAGCAGCAGCAGTGCCTTTGGCTGCCATTGCCAGCCCCAGCCCCACTGCCCAGATACCCCAGCCCATCCACCCCGCACACACTGCTGGGCATGGGACCTGTGCGAACAGGGCGTGTGGCCAAGCAGCTATGATGGGGCCTCAGCTGGGAGCTAGACAGGCAGTTGGGTCTGGGGAGACCCCAGGAACTTGGGGCGGTGACAGCGTGGGGGCGGGGGCGGGGCCCGGGGCAAAGCCACGATCCACTGGCTTCATGCCCCTATGATGGGCATGGGTTTCGCGGGCAGGGGCATGCAGGGAGTGGATCACACGCCCCATGATGTCATTGCCCCAAGATCCCAGGGTCTCGTGTGGCCGGGCAGGGAGCTGCGTCCAAGGCTGGGGCGGGGGCCAGGATCTTGTGACGGTGACAGCACAGGTCCTGGGCCTGGGCCAAAGCAGCGCTGTGATCTGCTCCCTGCGTGCCCCTTTCTGCAGAACCTGCACCCATCGCAGGGGCGTGCAGGCAACAGATCATGGCTCTGCCCTGGCCTTGGCCCCGGCCCTGGCTTTGGCCCCACACTGTCACTGCCCCAAGAGCCTAGGGTCTCCCCAGCCCCGCCTGCCTGTCTCACTCCCACCTGCAGCCCCATCCCAGCCACCTGGCTGCACTCACTGCTTGTGCAAGTCCCACCCCAGCAGTGGGTGCGGAGCTGATGGGCCCTGGCAGCATGGCTGGGTCTGGCAGCAGCAGCTGAAGGAGCCACCATCACAGGGGCTGCTGGGAAATGGAGTCCACCATGGGTCGGATCCAGCCCGTGGGCCATATTTTGCCCACCCCTGCCTTATTCAATATTCACCAGGAAGCAACAGGAGACTGTAAAAGGAAAAAAAAAATCAATACTACAGGTTCCATTAACAACACTTGTGAAACTAAATCTGGACAAAAAGAGCCCCATGTGACCTAGTGCTGAGTGTGCTACACTGAACAAGGCTGAAGAGGATGAAGCACACCAAAGGGCAGCCTACAAGACATTTTTGTCCTTCAAAAGGCTGCCAAAAGAAAATGGAGCCTGACATGATGGGGAGGGAAAACCTAATTCACACTTCTCAATTATTACCATTTGTAATCATGGGAATTCCCCTGAAGCCCACAAAAGATGTCTAGGAAGAGAGGCTCAGAAAGGGCCAGGGGAAACATCAGCATGGGACAGATCTAATTCAGATAAATTCTCTCAAGTGCTTCACCAGACGGGTTCTTTGCTAGTGCCAATGCTCACTAAAGAGAGCAGCAGGGAGTAGTTGTAGTGTCCAGGGCAGTGGTTCTCAACCTTTTTGTGCAAGGCACCCCTTATGATACTTCAAGGCACCCCACAGAAAATGCCAACTCTTAGTTTTCACTCGTTTTTTGAATACAGAAAAATAATAGAGCATGTTTTCTGTTGCAAGGAACAAAGAAAGTCCACAGCAGGTCAAAATGTTTTTAACACTATGGATTTCTATATGAAATCTCTGGGTTTATCTTAAGAATCATGTTGGCACACCTAACAGTGCTAGCATTGAGTGGCACCCCATGGCACCCTTGAAAGAAACTCAAGGCACCCCAGGGTGCTGTGGCCCCTTGGTTTTGAATTACTGCTCTGGGGGAAGATTGGCAGAGGGATCAGGGAGCAAAGAGCCTCAGCATGGTGGAGTCATTGCATGTTGTGACTTTGCTTGCATCCAGGAACCAGTCCAGTCCTATTGGCATCAGATGGAATGCCTTCTTCCTGAATGGTACCTCAGTCTGGGGTTGCTGCATGGTACATCACCTCCCTTTGCCTAAAGCGTGTTCCAAAATTTACCCTGAAATGAATTCACCATTCAAGTCTTCCTCCTTCTACAGCTCATGCAACAGCACTAATACAGCTGAAGAAAAGCTGAAATGAGACACAGGAATGTCTGTCATTCAGTAGCTTAGCTGGTTATTTCCTTCTCAGTTTGGTTCCTCCTTTCCCAGTTTGCTTTAGCAACTTCTTTAACTTCAAGAGGAGGCAGAAAGCTCCTGTCCTGCAGTGTCTTTCTTGGATTTCATAGCATTAATACATGGAAGACTGAAATGCACTTAAAAGATAGGGGGAAAAAGTGTACATGAGCATGCAGGCTGAAGCCTTGCTACTGTCAGACTGGAAGAGATGAACTGGAAGAGAAAAGAAATGCATTACTGCAGTCCCTTAGTTACAGCATGGAGTAAAAGCCCCCAAACTGGCCCAATCCCACTATTGATTTATGTCTTGCCAAGAAATGTGCTTCATGCAATAAAAGAAAGGGTGTTGAAACTGGGTCTTGCTGGGTCTTGCTTTGTGGCAAAAGCAAGACCCAGGTTCAACACCTTTTCTTTTATTGCATAAAGCACAAAAGTTTTGTGCCTCTAGTTTACAGACAACAATAATTGTAGACGCAATCACTATGCCAGAATGTAGCTACAGATCTAGCTTCATATGAACTTAATATCCCCACAGGCATATCCTGTACCTGTGGTTATGTTAGTGATGTAGCAAGGGCTGAGCGAACAACTGTGGTAGTTGCCCCAGAGGCCAACTTGACAGGGATGGGGGGGAGGGAAAATAAAAGCTGCCTCACCACTGTACCCACTGCAGCAATGGCAACTGGAAGTCACAACTGCCCCTGTGCGTGCCCTGGGCACCCAGCCATGTTTTCACACCTCTGGGTTATGTGGACCAACAAAATCTGGGAGGTTCAATTGGGGCCAGTCTGTAAATCGGACCCCAAGTGTAACACCATTGTCTCCTGGTTCAGACACCTAGAACAACACAGCAGGAAGAAGACTATAAGAGTAAGCAGGCCACTGGGCCATTCCATTACATTGGCTCCCATCGTGAATCTGGAGTTTCACCAGTTCGAACCAAATGACTATGCAGAACGTGTATGTAATTTGCTTTAAAAGGAGACAAATGCTGTGAGTCTTTTTTTTTTAAATCACAACAGAAGTTATGACAAAACTATGTAAAAAATGTCTAGCAAAGGACCATGTAAATCCCAAGAGAGAACCAAGACCCTCTCTCTGTTTATGAAGATCTTGAAATCTGGGAACAATTCCTTTCAAAGCTGCATTCCAGGGGAGGGTATTTGGGTGATGTTTATATTCCCACAGTGTTTATATTCACACAGTGTCTCACCATCCCAGCTATTCCCTTTGGGTTAAGCTATTTTTTGTGGTGGACATATTTTTGTTTTTACTAATAACTAAATAATTCACTTCTGAACTTTGCTAATAGCTTAAGCAAATGGACAATGTTTGATATGTAAATGACAACAAATAGACAACAAATGGGCCATCTTAGAAGGCTACTCCATAGACGCCCCCTCCCTTGTTCAGGAAGACCAGGAGGCGTGAACAGAGGAGGGTTGAGGGTGACCCACCATGGCACGTCCAGCGTTCAGAAGTAGCAGCAACCACTGTTTAAAAATAATGGCAGTATGCACAGAAATGAAAATATCTAAGAATTCAAATAAATCTAACAAACAATCCCCAAAATTAAAACAACTTTCAGTCAGTCAGAGGCAGTGGCAAAAAACACAGATTGTGCCACCGCTGGCAGCATCCAAGCCAGGAGACAATATAATACAGAAAAGCAGCAGAGCTCAGCTAGGCCCTCATCTGATTCTGTGAGAACGACTTAAAACACACACTGCCTTTTTCTGAATGGAGCCAATAATTATCATCATAATCAAAATGTCATTTAGTAAGCATAGCACATGAAAACCAAAATAGGAAGGTGGCACTGCAAAGGGAGAATGTAAGCCAGTTCAGGAAGACCAGCTGTGGTTTATAGAAAGAAAATGTTTCAGACCAGCGTGCTTGGTACATAACACTACAGCTTTACAGTAAATGTTCAGTTTAGAGAAGGATTTTATACTGATGCTTTAAAAAAAAATTATCCCATCAGATCTGTTGTGAGACCCTATTTTCTGTCTAAAAGCAGCAATTCACAAAAATGCAAAATAATGGTGAAAGCAACATGCAAATACAGAATTTTGCATGTTGCTTAATGCAAAATTAAGCAACCATTTTAATAAATGGTTAACCATTAATAATGGTTAACCAATTAACCATTTTAATAAATGGTTAACCATTAATAATGTGAACCATTTTAATAAATGGTTCACAAGGAAAAACCATTTTAATAAATGGTTCACAAGGAAAAACAAACAGGACACAAGTGAGGGTTGAGGAAAGGTACTGTGCTACCCGGACACTTGTTTATGCCTATCCCAACCTATTGCAGTTGGTCCAATAAAAGATATCAACAACAAGAATTCTTGCTTCTCACAAGGAAAAGCCTTTTTCACACAGTGAATAAAATAGTGAGGGAATCTGTTGCATAATGTGCTCCAAAAAAGCTGCAAAAGTATTGATAGAGTGGAAACTTCACATAATACAATAATGAGAAGGATTTAGGAGGTGTCCAGTGATGCGTCAGCACAGATTACATTTTCAACTGCTGCATATGAATTTTTTTCCATGACTGATGCTACATGGTTAAATATTGTTGTTCATTGTATGAATGGGAATGTTGGTATAACAGGAACTGGTTGACTTCTTCCTACTTCATTCTACGCCCACTGACTCTTAGTTGCCCAAAGAATTAAGGGAACTGCAACAATAAAAATGGTAAACTCAGTATGTTTGACTTAGACAGCATTTATACCAGGGATGGGAAAAATATGGCCCACAGGCAAGATCCAGCCCACTAGGGGATTTTGTGTGTAGCAGCAGGTCCGTCGGTCCCACCTAGCCCAGGCACAGGGGGCAGCCTGGGCCATGACGTGTGCACCCAGTCCCACCACCCCAGGCACACAGCAGGGCTGGGGCAGCATGGCAGCCAGACTTGCTTCTAGCTGCCACCACCACCAAATCCAGCCCCACTGCCAGGGCACCCCAGCCCATCCAACCTGCACTTGCTGCTGGCGACAAGACCTGAACAGGCAGGGCACGCAGCGGATGGGATAGGGCTGCAGGTGGGCAAGGAGCAGCATCTAGGAGCAGGGTGGTAATAGTGTATGGCCAGGACCCAGGGCAAAGCCACAATCTGCTGCCCATATGTCCCTACAACGGGCACCAGTTCCAAGATCCTGGGCCCAGCCCTGCCCACCTATCCTGCTCCCAGATGCTGCTCCCTGCCCACCTGTGACTCCGTCCCATCCACCTGGCCGCATGCCCTGTCTGTGCGAGTCCTGGCCAGTCTCAATGGAGACCCCAAGATTGTGGGACGGTGACAGCACAGGGCCAGGGCAGAGCCACAATCCACTCCCTGCAGACCCCTGCTCACAGAACTGGTGCCCATTGCACGGGCACACAGGGAGCAGAACATGCTCTGTCCTGGGCCCTGGCCCCCACTGTCACAGCCCCATGATCCCAGCCCCAGCTCTGCCCACCTGTCCTGCTCACAGATGCCTCTCCCTGCACACCCACAGCCCGATCCCAGCTGCCCAGCCAAGCATGGAGCAGAGCCACTTGGGGAGTTCTGGTGAACTGTTGTGGAGGGTGGGCTTGCTGACCTGGTGTGGTGGGGACAGTTGGGGGCTCTAGCCCATGACAGCCCACCAAAACTCCCTAAGTGGCCCTCAGGTCCAAATAATTGCCCACCCCTGATTTATACAGACAGGGGTGCCTGGTAGTACGAGTAAAGAAGAATAGTTCTGTTGCTTTTCTAGGTTTATGCCAGAGAGAGCTCTTCTACAATCTCTTGTCCACTGTATCAACAAAAGACACATACCTGCTCTAAACCACTGAACATTTCATAATTTATTAGGTGAAAATAAAGAGCAGGAGGAGTTCTTTGCTGCTATAATTTGTTGGCTGTCAGAGGGAATGGCCCTCAACAAAGGGGTTTTGAAACTAGAGGAATCAGTGCTATGGTTCATGGATGACTATAAGCTGTTTAAAGACAAGGATTGGGTAAGTGACCTGGCTTTCCTTACAGACGTTTCATGTCACCTCAGCAACCTCAATACTTGTCTACAGGGGAAAGACTGCCTCTGCTACACTGTTTAATTTAATTGTCTCTCATGTCAAAACTGAAACTCTTTTAAAACAGTTTGTAACCTAATAGTTTGGACCATTTCATTCACTTAAAAAACAGCTCACATGTGATAATGAGAGGGATACAAAGAATGAGAAAAATCACAATGCAATTTCTTCATTGTTAAGCTCATTTGAGTGTTGATTTGAAGACTACAAGGCAGAAAAGAGCACTCTGGCCCTTTTTACTAATCCTTTCACTGTTTCTGATACTGCTGTTAACAATTATCTTCTGAATTTATAGTTAGAGCTTAAAAACTTCATTCATTCTGCACTTGAGAGTACACTCAAATAACTATGCATTTTCAGGGAACTAGGACCTAGCATCTTCTGGAAATGTATTTTGGGTCATTTTCCTGTGATATATGACTTTCTCCTTAAAATGAGTGCACTGATTTGGATCAACATATATTTACAAACAGTCATTCCCAATTCTGCACTTCATTAAAAATAAATATCATCCCAAGGTCACCAGTTCTCCTGGGAGCTCACTTAGTTCTACTGGCATCAGCAAAGCAATCCAAGCATTGATGAAAACATGGAGAAACGGGACTTTAAGAAATCCCCTTAGAATGCCATCACAATGCCCTGATTACAGCCAGTTTTAATTCTGTATTAATTATAATGAATACAGATTTAAGTCTTGTTATCTTTGCAAACATTTTAATAAATAAGTGTGGCACATGGGATACATTTGTGTTTCTATTCAGACATGTGTGGCAAAAAGAGTGGCTGCCCTAGCATAGAAAACAAGAGAAAGTTAGTACAATGCTGCAAAATGAGATCACAGACAAGGCAAAAAGCTGGTAGTCATCAGTGCAAGTGATGTTGATTTTAACTGTGAACTAGAGGGGAAGCCAGGATTAAAGATTTATGAGGAGGACAAGAGAGAGACTACATTCAAGGTTATGTACATACTTCATCTAGTCATAATGCTTTTATCCAGAATAGTATCACATACCCAACACTGTCCTCACCTTACTTATTTCTTCCTTAACATTTGTACAGATTTTGTGGCCTAAAAAGGACCGAATGCATAAATTAGCAAAAAGTCAAAAAGTCAAAATCACCTTAGCAGATTAGATGTATAACAGCTGCACTACAGGTTGAATATGAGTATCTCATGAGTGCAGTCATTGTCATACTACCTCAGCATACACAACTAGTTGCTTGGTGTTTTGACTAGATCATTATTTACTTCCCTGGTTGTCATACAGTGCTCTGACATATAAACCAGGGTGCTGGTCACTGCAGTGTTCAGCAGCTAAAAAGTCCAAAGTCAGTGTACACTAAAGAAATCTGGCCCCTGCTCTGGATCGCCATCTACCTTCATATACATCAGGCCTCCCTACAACAGATTTGGCAAAAAGATTTGGAAAGGACCAAGAGGAATATGAGAAGGGAAGAAGGGAAGAGCAGCAAGTGGAAGCAGCTGTGTCTCCCTCACATGGGAAAGATTCTTAGACTCACGGGTTCCTCAGCTTCTCCTACTTTCCTCCATCCCATTTCAAGGCCCCCACATCATGGTGTCCATTCATCCAGCTGAGGACACCCCAATTCTATCTACACAGCACACTCATGCTCTGCTGACACTAGAGTGAGGACCTGAACTTGGATTTCCTACACACGTGTACCACAAGGACACTGCCACTGGGCACCAATCTTAAGGGGGAAGGCATGGGTTTATATAGCTTACCCATACTGAACCTCAGTACATTACAAAACAAAAACATGGGGAATAAACGGCCCCTCTGCATGTGCAAATAAAAGTGCGATAGGATCTAACGCATGATCCACAAGTCATGCCTCCTGTCATGCCACACCTGAATGGCAGGAGGTGTGATTATGGGATTCAGCATATGACTATCACACCTTATTGGCAGTACCCCTGCACCAGCAAATAGGGGACTTGCAGCCCTGGCTGCACCCCACATGCAGCCAGGACTGTGAGTCCTAGCAGTTGTGGGACTGCGATCTCCCAGCCATGGGGAGTGTGGTAGGCTAGAAGATCACAGCTACTACACCACAACTCCCCAGGGCTGAGAGATCACAGCTGTGCCCCACAGCTTCCAGGACCCAAAGTCCTGCACCTGCCAGGCATTGTAGGGGCTGAGAGTCCTCTCAGCTGCAAGACTCCCAGCCCCAGCTGGGCATGGTGCACCACTGTGGCGGGGAGCCTGGTCAGCTGACAGGGCTCCCAGCTGCAGGGAGACCCTGCTACATGTGCAAATTAAGGCTGGATGTAACCAGCTATAAAATTAATACACATTTTTGAGGTCTAGCTTTATACCTGGTCGGACCCTTTTATAGTGTATACTTTGCACATGTAGCTGATTTCAGTTTAATTGCACAACACCTATAATGTGTAGAGGGGGGCAACAAAAAATGGAGATGCTTCAAATATCTGCTTCCCCATTGCCACTGGTGAAGACAGGTATGCACTGCTATAAACATTCAAGGTAAATATACATGCCGTGTGTAATCTCCCAGGCAAGTTTTTTTTTTTAAAGGAAGAAATATCCTTCCACAGGGAATTCTTCCAGATTTTACACTGGAAACTTGCTGACACATGTTTAATAAGGCTCAAAGTTAGATGCCACCCTGGCAAGACTTAGGGCTTTATTTCATGGAGTTCTCAGTAACCTGCAACATCAGCGGTAATAGAAAATGAGTTCTCAGGTCTTGAATTGGGATCTCCTTGCCAACAAGGAAGAATCAGTAATGACTTTGAAGAAAACAGACCAGGAAGAAGGCGCAATTCCAAACCCTTCAGGATGACATGCTTAAAGGAAAAAATACAGTTTGAGGCTACCAGATGACTTTGAACACCGTTCCCTGGAAAGGTGAAGCACAGCCTCCAGCTGAGATTGCACAGTCCAAAGGACATAGCAACCACAGCCTGCTGAGGTTTAGTGGTGCGCACAGGAAGCTACTAACTTCACCACTCCAGATGTGAGAGGAAGAGCAAAGAGCTGAGAAAAGGGGCACATTTAGTCTGCATTAGGATACAGTAATATCCCACTGGGATGCGATCCAGTCAATGCTAAGGCTCATTTCAGTCGCCCTCTGAGGAGCTCTGGTAAACTGACGTCTGTGCACCCCGCACACCAGCCAAGAATAAGGCTAACAGAGAGCTAGCCAGCCACCTGCGGGAACACATTGATACAGTGCCAAAAATCAATATGGAAGAGACTGCTGGAGATTTCATTGATACTGGAGGTGGAAAGGGAGCTGATCAGAATGCAGAAACACAGAAGAGATTCCTAACTCCTATTTCACAACTCTCATAGCATTTTTAAAAAGCAAAGCAATGATGGACATGAGACCGATATATAATCTGTAAAGCACCCTATTCACCAAAGAGGAAACACAAGGCAGGAGTATTAGATAATATAATGATTGTGTGGACATGTACAGCTCAGCCACAGTTTATGCACAACTTCCTTTATGACACAGGACACTGGAAATATCCCCTACAATTTTTTTTAATGCCAAGACATCTTTTAGCTCCCATATGCACAGATACTACAGCGAGAAGCCTTGATTGTTGCCACATCCCAAGTAAAGAGACAAAACCTGCAGTGATTTACTCCATTAAAGGAATGAGTATGGTCTAGCTCACCAACATCACAGAAGATATCCTCTGAAGTTCCTAGAACAACCCTATTCAAATTCTAATGATGTCGTGCAATGATGGAAAAATCAACCGGACCCAGCCAAGATCTACTATCAATCAACTACAACAACAAAGAGCTGTTTTACTCTGTCACTTGAAGCTGTTGTACGGCTGCAGCCTTCTCTTACTGAGTGCCTTTCCCCCAAGTGACATCAGGGTAGGGGTTGAGCGCGGATGCCACCTGGGTGGTATGGGTGCTGCCCTTACTCGCCTGCCATGACTTCGATGCTCTAGTTGGGGAGGCAGTTCCCATCAAGTGGCTCCTCCCCGAGGATGAAGAGGCTTCAGTAACTGTTCTTGCTTTGTGGCGCTCCAAACCTCCCCTTTGCCCCATCCTTACCACATCCACAGTCAGGATGAATATTATCTTCTGCCGGCATCCTCTTGGACAGCTTTTCCTCCTCACCCAGTTTGCCTGCCCCTAATCTGGGTCAGGTCTTCTTGGTGAGTCTGCCCTTCATTGTAGCCAGTTCCTTGGCTTCAGGCCAACTAGTGTATCTAAGCTGGCCCTGTCTCAGGCTAGCCAGGGCCTTCAACCAAACTTAACATCCAGGTTTTCACTGGACGGTACCCCCTGGGATCTCGCCTCCCAGTGCCCTTTTCAGAATCCAAAGTAAAGGAGGAACTTGGAGGAGTGGATGAAGGACCCACACATCCCTGTGCCCCGCGTGATTATGGGGGTGGACTGCCGTCCCGTGCCCCACTCTGGTCCAACTCCTCAGTTTGGCCAGCACTGGCCCCCAGCTAACCTGGAGTCACTCCCGGTTTTCCTCAGCTTAGGAGTGTGCGTGGTTCCCACGCTGAGTTGCTCATGCCCCCCCTGCCGTGCCTGCTGTGTGGGGTACCTGCTCCTGCTGGTGCCTCCTGCCTCCTGTGCCTGGGCCCTTGGCTTCGCATCCCTTGCCTGCAACTGGGTAATCTTCCTTCTGACTGCTTGCGTCTCCGGGTCACCATCCGTTCTTCCCTCCGCCGGCATCCTTGGATTGGTGCTCTCTTCTTCCTCCAGCAGCATCCCTAGGTTGGCATCCTCCTCTTCCTCCTTCCCCAGCATCTCTGGGTCAGCGTCCTCTTCTAGCTTCCGCAGCATCTCTGGGTCAGTGTCCTCTTCTCCCTTCCCCAGCATCTCTGGATCGGTGACCTCTTCTCCCTCCGTTTGCCACCCAGCTGTTTTTCTGGCTGCCATTCGAGCAGCCTGCAGTTTCCAGAGGCTCCGTCCCCTTCCCTCGCTGATCCGCAGCTGCAGGCAGCTCCAGAACCATGGGGCCGCTGCTCATGCTTCCTCCTGGCTGCCGCTCTCCAGGATCCCTAGGGTGAGTCCCGGGATGCATGGGATGGGGGTCCAGGGCCCCTTAGAGGGGCTTTCACTGCCTCTCTCACATACTCAAAACTTGAGATTAGCTATCAAGGCAAAGCAGATCTGCCTGCCGTCCAGCTAGGCTCATTCGGAGACCTGAAAAGGATGTAAAAAGGAAGGAGGCAAGGAGGAGGCAAGTGGCTTCATAATGTAAGGAGAATGAAAAAAACAACCTTAAACAGCATACAGAGAGTACAGAAAACATTTTACGTTTTTATAGCATCCCAAACCCAAAGGATCTCAAAGCATTTTTAACACAGTAACTAATTTAACCTCATAGCAGCCCTCAGGTAGGAAGGGTAAGAATGAACATTCATAGTGAAAGTTCATTATCTATCATTTGTTATCACCTTCTGTTGGATCATGCAGTCATCTCTCCAAGGATCAGGAACAATGGCACATGTCTTAGGCAACGAGCCATGCAACATGAATATCAAGCACTGAATAGCAAAATTCAGTACATCACAAGCTGTCAGGCTGAGTCCATTGACAGCACTTTGCAGAGAATACTCAGTGCAGAAATTCTCAGAATCAGGGTTAGCTCCTGAACCTTTTATTAACTCCTTAATTGGCAATGGGCTCCATTCCCTGTTCCTGAAAAGGAATAGGCACAGAGTGAAGGAAAGGTCACCTATACATACTCCATATTCTTAGGCTATCCAATGGTCTCTTTGGCTCTAAGATAAGTTAACAAAGGCTCAGAGTCACTACATGCTCATTCTAATGGTGCCTGAAGGGCCATTCCTTTGCCTAGAATACCTGAGAACAGAACCTGACATGTCCACCATCTCACCCCTCTCCAGCATGACAGCAAATGTGAGGTAGGACTATTAGTGCTACTCCCTGCAAATGCTAGAACCCCCTTATGCTAATGGTTACCCCTGTCACAACCCAAAGTTGTGGTTTTTCTTGTTTGTGTGTGCTTCGGCATCGCTAAATCATGTTCCCGCCAAATTGCAGCTCTTTTGCACGGTGGAGTGTTCTGTTGTAACGGAGAACCCGTGTGCAGGAGCTTTTCCCAACAGTTCTGTAGCTTTCTTTGCATAGTGCATTTCTTTTGCATTATGGTGATGCACGATGCAAAGGAGTTCCTGCCATTTGTATTCAGATTTGTGCCACATTATTGGCCGGTTCTAAATGTAGGCATACGTGGCAGCTAGCTATTGGCTTGCTAGCTGTACAAAAGGCTTGGGTAGTTTCCGCCCAAGTTGGAGAGAGAGAAAGCACGTGGAGTTCGGGAAAGGAGCGTGAAGATCTCTAAGCGCTGCTGATCCATACGAACCCAGCTTTTTCCTTAAGAGGGCAACAGAGGTTTAATTTGTCGAACCCACGGAGCTTCAACAACTCCGGGGGACCTATTCGGAGCCTTAACGACTCCGAGGCAACTAACCTCTAGCCTCTCCCCGTCGCCGATCGCAGCCCAGA
>NW_005842548.1:436496-462608 GCF_000455745.1 Alligator sinensis
CTGCTGGCCACAGCCTGTGTGCACAAAGACGGGCCCGGCTCGCCCCCCGGCTCGCACATGGCGACCCAGATGGGATCGAGAGAGAACTCGCACATGGCGATCCTGGTGGGATCGGGAGAGGGCCCGCACAATCCCCGGAGAGCTGCTTCGGTACCCCCAGGTCAAATGCAGCAGAGAACCCCACCCCCTTCATAAATGTGAAGGAGGCTGCTACAGATTTATCGAGAGTGTATGTAGGGTGCTTATATTCTTTGTTATATTCAAAGTTCAAAAGCCTGCTCCTTGTTTGCAGTCACATTTCCAGTATTTATGTTAGACTGTCTAGAAGCCTCTGGGCACGAAACAGCAGCAGCAGCAACATGTCGTTTTAGCATTGACTCCTGCCTTTGCAGATTATTAAAATCCAACACTTCTTTTGAATGAGAAATGAAATGTATTCTGCAGCAAACCCTAATACTGCTCATGTTGCTGGCAGCTACATTAAAACAAGGTGTTCAAATAAAATTCCTATTTTAAAAAAATTGAATCAAACTTTTCAATAGAATTAGGTTTTCCTGAAATTTTATTAGTTGAGTTGGCAGGTTCATAAACTACAGCAGAGAAGCAGGAGGGAAAAACTGATCACCCTGAACAGAGTATGAAAAGGAAGAAAGTAGGAGGGGACTAAAAGAACATTTTAAAAAATATATTAAGTCTACAAATGATAAAATTATCTCCCTCGGCAAATATGCAGCTCCTACAGATGTGCTGAGGTTATTAGCTCATAAAATGCCAAGGAAAATAAATCCCAACTAACCCTCCAATCTATCCTTATCATGGCCACAACAGCAACAACAAAAATATTACTGCCACAGATGGGACTTACTCCCACCAAACCTCAGACTGCCTACAGAACGAGTGTGTCAACAGTGAACTTGGTTGTCACTGGTTGAGTCTACAGAAGAAGGAAGGCCACACAACTTTCATAGCAACTCCTCCTTCAGGAGTGTGGGTGACAGGTTCTCAAGGGACCGGTTTCCTTGCATGCTCCTTTGCTTAAAGGATTATAACTCTCTTGTCCTGACAATTTCCAGGTTTAGCCTCCAATCCTACAATTAATTGCACATGGCAGACCACCACACCTGCAAATTCTATGATCTGTATTATGCAGGAGGTCGGGTTAGATGATTGAACAGTCCCTTTTGGCCTTCAAAATCTAAGAATAATCATGGAAGTCTGTTGACTTGAAAGACCTTCCTGTCAGCCCATTGTAGGATCAAGATACAAGAGACTACATTCTGTCTAAAACTGCCTCTGCCCTGTCAATTAGAAACATTTCCCTTCAACTCCTTTCCTTAAATATCTGCCACACAGTGTTAGTGGATGAGTTTCCCCCCCAGCTCCCCAAAAGTGGCTGCATCCCAGCATTTAGCAACTGATACATGTATAGTTATAAAGAAAGATCCTTGAGAACAAAAAGCATGTGAGCAACATCCAGCTATCAAAGATTAAACTAAAACTGTCCTTTTTTTTGTCCACAGTACAGCAGACAGCAGCAGTTCAAGCTTCCCTTGCACACCAGCACATCACAAACATCATCTCGGGAGTTAACATGAACTGACACCCTGGTTGGCAATCTGAGCAGAGATGCTAACCCCTCTGCTCTTCAGAAGTCCTTTGTTACAGGGCGATTCAGGATAAGCATGTACCACCTATTGCTGCCTGCAGTTATGCCTGTTCAGTTGCCATCACTCCAGAAAGATATTCACTTCCTTACCAAATACGTTAGCAAAAAGAAAACATACTTAGAATGTCAAATATCAGGTTGATACATTTCAAACCCTGTTCTTTATGGATATTCCCATGAAGTCATCGCTCAGGAATTAATGGAACATTCCTGGTCTGGAAACTTAGGAGGTTTGGTTCCAACCACAGGCGTTTGATTATGTTCACCAGTGACTCATGAAAGGATGAGCCATAGCTGGCAACCTGCGCGAGCACAGTACAAGTCAAAAGAGAATAAGAGGTTTCAATGGATAATTAGAACATCCACAATTATATTAGACAGGGGAAATGACTACAATGGAATAACTAAAAGGGATGTTAATTTCATGCACTTCAAAGCATGAGCCATCATCCAACCGATAGAGCATAGGACGGAAGTTTCCTTAAGACAAGTTATTACATCACTGCCCACTCTGGTGGGTTTTTTGCCCTTCCTTTGAAATAATTGGCATGAGCTACCATTCATTACTAGAGAAGCCAGTGGTCCGTTCCAGAGAGGAAATCTGGGGCTCCTACGCATACGAGTTATTCCAGCACTGACATTCTTTCTGAAATGAGGATTAGCAGGTACCTCATCTACACAAACTGATTCAAAGGAAATGAATCTTTGGTAAGACCCCTATAGTCTCCATAGTAGTTTCTCTAGGATCTGAAGCACAGTACTTGGGATATCTTCTCATTTGTCATGGGCCTGGGGTATTGAAGGGGCATGGGCCAGATGAACCCTCTTTTTGAACAGTCATAGACAACCTTTGCTCTTGCTTCCTTGGGGCTGAGCAGACATGCAGGCCTTCCTGTTTTCGAAGCAAATTTAGCACTGCTTAAAAACGATCCGACTGAAAGCCTTCAAGACTCAAGCCCTTTTCTACCACACAGGAAATACAGCACTGGCAGCAGCAATTCGTCCTCAACAATTTCCTTACAATATGGCGCCCACCTGGCAGCAAAGGGCATTCTATAGTGAAAACTAGATCTTGATGTTCCTCTCTCTCCTCATCATTCTTTTCAGGCTGGTCACACAAGAATGAGAGCAGGCAGTAGTGTTACTAGGGACATCAGTGCTGGATGCCAACTGAGAAGGGGTGCCAGAATCTACCCTTGCCCCTGGGGAGTCTGCAGCCCAGCAACAGAAGCAGCCCTAAGAGTTGCTGTTGCTGCAGCAGCACTCAGGTACACAAAGGCCACAGTATTAGCATTAGAGCAGCAACTAGAGTGGGCAGACAATGCTGTAGGTGTGGGAGCAGCAAGGAACTATGTTTGAATCACCAGCATAAGTAAGACCCCACTAGGACTCATTGTCCAATGAGCTCTTCACTCCTACATCCAAATCATTGATAAAGATTTTGAAAAGCACTGGACTAAGCACGGACCCCTGATGGACACCACTGGCCAGTTCTCGCCAGGGTGAGAACTCTCTGGGTCCTACCCCACAGCCAGCTTCTTACCCACCTAACTGAAAAGCAGTTAAGCCTGCAATCCTCCAATTTTCCCATGAAACATCATGGAATACCAGATCAAAGACCTTTTGGAAGTCTAGGTATACTCTCTTATCCAGGTGGTGAGTTACCTGGTCATAGAAGGAGATGAGACTGGTAAGACAAGCCCTGCCCGCAATGAAGCCATGCTGGCTGTCATTCATAATCCTACCTCTTCAAGCATATCACACATAGACTCCTTGATGAATTTTTCCAGGATTTTCTTTGGGATAGAACTTAAGCTAATTGGCCTATAGTTGCCTGTGTTCTTTCTCCTCCCCTTCTTGAAGATGGGCACAACATTGGCTCTCTTCCAGTCTTCAGGGACCTCCCCTGAGTTCCATGAATTTTGGAAGAGTTTTGCCAGAGGTCCTCTGATGACTTCAACCAGTTCCTTCAGCACTCTCGGATGAAGTTCATCCAGTCCTGCTGACTTATTAATGTCTAACTTTTCTAACTGATTGCACACCAGCTCAACATCAACAGTAGGAAGGTGGTCATTCCCACCATGCCCATTCTGAACCTTATCTAGTATGATTTTCCCCTTAGTCCGGTGAAATACTAAAGCAAAGTAGTCATTCAGGAGTTCAGTTTTCTCCTGAGTGTTGGTAACCAGTTGTCCTGAGTTGTTAAGCAATGGTCCTATGCTTCCATTTGTTTTCCTCCTGTTCCCTAATCATTCTTGTGATGGAATGACATCACAAGATGGAATGACATCACATTCCCTATCATTCTTGTGACGGATAAAAATTAAAATATCCTGTAGTGGGCAAAAATACAATAGCTGCAAACTATGGCATGTTTGTTACCTCCATCTCCATATTGTAAATTATGTGATTTTTCCACCCTTCTTATAGATTAGATTATTTTGAAAGAGAAGGGAGTGAAACTGTCTTGTTGAGTCCATCACAGCTAAATGCCTAATAGTGACAATATTCTTGATGGCATATTAGATAATAAGCTGAATAACTATTATGCCATGGTTCTTCTTCTGATTTTCATAAGAAAAAGGCTATATTCTGATTTATTTGGTATAAAAAGAATTTTCATCCATAATAATATTCTGTCTATCCATATATGTGTATGCATGTGTGTTTCTATTCACACACACGTATATAATTTAAAAATGTGATTAATAGTTTTCTAAAGATTTCCATTTCCATCTTCTTTGATACTTCTTTATGTGTTCATCCCATTTCATTGGCCTGAAATATAAAATTAAGAGCGTTGTGGTAATTACTGATCACACGGTACTCTTGTTCCCAAGAGTTAAACCTATGGCCTAAATTTTTAGTCTGAAAAAAATAAAGTGTTTCAGGACTTTTCAAGATAAAAGGTTCTCTTTGAATTTAGGCAATTTGAAGGGTAGGCTGGTTTTCTGACAGATCATTTTTGAGGTGCCCAAATATGGATTTTGATGCCCAACTTCAGGTACCCTAGTTTGAAAATGTTGCCTTTACATTTTTTCTAGCCTCAAAATACATTCTCAAAAAAATCTTTAAAGAGAGCAATGATTCTTATTTATGCAAGAACTGCTGTGTAGAACTTAACTGCAGTTTGTATCACACATTTAAAAATAGGGATAATTGCATTTTTGTTTTTTTTTAAAAAAGGGATATTAATACTTCCCTACCTCACTGGCATGTTTTGAGATTTATTTCATTAGCATTGGAAAGAACCTTGAGATCACTAGATGGAAGGTGTTATAGAGTTGTAAAAGGAGTTTTATTCACCAGTTCATTTGGGAATGTAGATGCTTTTCAAATGGAGCTGCGTCAGTGTCTTGTAGAGCATAAGGTAAATAATTCATCTTTCATAAATTCTCATATCCCCTCCAGCAAAGAGCGTTTCCCTGGTTTCTTTCTTCTTTTTCTGAAAACAAAGTATAAAGTATCATTTAATTAATTAAATTTACTCATTTAAAATAGAGTTAAGGGTTAGTTTCAATCAGCCAAAACCAAGCCCTAAATTCTCCTTTCAGATTTACCAGTGTAAATCAGGAATAGCTCCCCAGAAGTCAGTGTTTATTGCAGAGAAATGTCCTCTTGTTGGAATTCTGAATATGCTACTCCGTCCTGCTTAAACCCTCTTTCTATCCTAGATGTGTCTACAGTGTAGATTTTATCCAACCTGACAAAGGAAGCTCAGTAGAATTCTTTGGAATCCTTCTAAGTCCTTTAATAAGATGGAGCAAACACTGCCAAGAAATATGCAACCCTTATCCCCTCATGGGGCATGTGCACACATACAGGCACGTGCACTTGCAGCAACTCAAGTGTCAACGGCACAAATTTGTGCCTCAGCACATGTGCCTGAACATGCACTTTGGTGTGGGGCAAATTGTGGCCCTTGGGGCAAACTGACCCCACCCAGCTCCTCCCAGATCTTCAGCCAGGGGGAGCTAGAGGCTGGGGCTAGCAGTATAAAAAGCTGCCTTAGTGAGCAGCTCAAGGCTACTTGCCCTCAGGAGCTTCTGAGGCTCAGCCAGTTGGTATCTGGGAACACTAGCCCCTTGTGCCAGCTGGACTGCTGAAGCAGCCCTAGCCTAGACTGGCCCCTGCACCCTCTTCCCGCTGCAGCAGTCTGCCTGGCTGTGACCTGATGCCACCTGTGGCAGCATCCACCCCCTTAGACCTGTAGCCCCATGGCTGCACACCTGCCAGACCCGGACAGGGACCACATGGCTACCTGGGCTGTGATATGGGCCAGCTGCTAATGGGCCGTGGCTGCACAGTTGGCCTTTGAGGGCTGTCATGTCTCCTGGTGCCCCAGCTCTGCCATCTGGGCAACTATCACCTGGAAGATGTGGTCATTGCAGTGGCCCACTTTGAACTGTCGAAGCATGTCCTCCTGGCCCCAAATGGCCAGGAGGTCAGCCACCTCATCTGCCCTCCAGCTGGGTCCCCAGTGCTGGCCATGGGCAGGCTTTTCTGTCTGGGTCCTGCCATTTGCCTCACCCGCAGGGATCCTCATGTTCCCTGTTTAAAATTGTAAATTTTCTAATACAAAAACCCCCAAATTCTTTCACTAAAATACCCAAAATCTGCGTTCTTACTGTCCTGCTCCCTGTGCCTGTGCTCAGGCCCCTGTGATCCCTAAGCCGTTCCTCGGAAGCCCTTAACTGGGGCTCAGGGACAGGGCTGGACAAGCCCCTTCCCTTCCAGGCTGGCCTCCCTCTGCACAGGCTGCCCTAGGGGGACAGGGTGGCTTCAAGCCTGGCTCTGGCAGCCTCTTCTACCCAGAGCACTCCCCCATCCCTCACCCACAACTCTCTCTCTCTCTCACACGCACGCACGCACCCCCCCAATGGTTTCTGGGAC
The DNA here is from genome assembly GCF_000455745.1 of Alligator sinensis. NCBI lineage: Eukaryota > Metazoa > Chordata > Crocodylia > Alligatoridae > Alligator > Alligator sinensis. The sequence continues at coordinate 443,056 of NW_005842548.1, forward strand.
CAGAAGCACCCCCAGGCTGGGGTCATATGTCCCAGGACCAGTGTGGGTACAAGGCAGGGCTGCAGTGTGGTAGTTACCCCTCCCAATAAATCTGTACATACACTCCCGATAAATCTGTAGCTGCCTCCTTCACATTTATGGGGTTTGTGGGGGGGTGTTTTGTGGGTGTGTTCATGTGGGGGTTGTAGGTGGATTGTGGGGAGGCTCGTGGGAGGGTTTGTGGGTGTGGGGTTTGTGGCGGGGGGCCACCAATCCCGGTGCCCACCACATGGAGGCAGGAGCTGGCCTAGCCTGATGGTGCATGGCTCCTGCCTTCAGTGCCGGGAGCTCCGGATGACAGCAGAAGCTGGCCTGGTCCTGTTTGAAGTTGAACGCCAGTGGGCCGGGCTGGCTCCATGCGTCACGTGCAGCCCCTGGGACTCCAGTGGTGCCACACACTGCTGGGAGGCTCTGCCTGCAGTGGGCCATAAGCATCTTGAGGGCCCGCTTCTGGCTGCTGCCACCGCTGGCAAGGACAGTGCATTGTGGGAGGGCAGTAAGCTGGGACCCCACCCTCCCACACAGTTCCCCCCAGCCCCACATCCCTGCTTATCAGGGACAGAGCCTAGATGCAAGCCACTGCTGTCAGGCATGACCGGCTTGTCTTTCCTCCAGCACACTGAGGCAGCACGCTAGAGCAGCAGGGGCATGTGGCAGGCATAGAGACACTGGCCAGGTGCTTGAGCATCTCCTTGGAGGAAACCCCAGCCTCCAGCTGCTTCGGGGCATGCTCCAGGAGTGCACCCTGCACCATTTTTTTCTGGCATGTTTTCTTTTGATACCAGGATTCCCCGGTATCAAACTTAGAGTCCGCACTGCAAATACACAGCACAGGGAAAATTTTTTAGTTCATGGCGTGCCTCCTGCAGTGTCTCATATTGCTTTGAGATACCACAATAGACACATGCTTGTTCGTGTGCATGCAGCCATAGAGGTTAAGCACAGTCATTTCAACATCCTCACCTGGGTGAATTAAAAATTATACAGTAGGTTTAGTTGTTCCACACATCAGTCTATTGAGGAGTACTGCTTATAGGCCAATGTCAGGTCAAGTGTTTTCCAGAATTAAATAGCCCACACCATTGATATTTTTATACTCATAGAAAAAATCCATTGAACCAGATTAGATGTTCTGTTTCCTCTCCGATTTCCTGAGCAGTCATTTCATATGGCCTTCCTGTGGTAAGGGGATTCAATAATGCTTGCCTGAAGAGTTTATGGAAACATGTTATCCATTATTATCTCTCCTTCTCTGCCTTTGCATCACCACAATTAAACTCTATGTATAAAAGAAAGAAAGATATATCCACTAGGGACCGCTAAGTAAAAGAAATGTAAAAAAATCACTTCTGAGTTCTTTCTTAGATAAAACAATTATATAGGCGATACAAAGCTAGTTTTTAGCTGAACAACAGTAATGGCATACTGTGTTGAAAAGCATGTTTTCCTTTAATTTACGCCTTATAAAAACCTTACTTAAAGTAAGTACCAGTTTTGTCCCACTGTCTATAATGAGATACTGATTCCACCCTGAGTTGTTGCTTGACAATCATATCATGCCAAAGAGCTCCCCTGGCTTTGCTGTCTGTGTAATCAGATCTGGGACAACTCAAACATTTAAGAAATCTCTGGTTTTGTTTGAATGCAAATTTGATTTTCTAACAAAGCTTTAGATATTTTAGCTCTTCTGAGATAAAGTTTATTTAATTCAGAATGCTTCTACACCTCAAAAAAGAATAAATTGGCCTACAGACTAAATTCATAGTAGCCAAACAATCTCATCTTCCATCACCAGTGAAGAATAATCTCATGAGGAAATACTCAGCCAAACAAATCAATATCTGATGGACCAAAGCAGTCCTGGCTACAACATGACCCAGCTACATGGAGGGCAGAATAAATCTGTCATGACGTGCAATCTAGCAATTCTGATTTGCTGTACAGACAATGAAATTACTCTGTAATTCTTTGAACTGTGTGTGTGTGTGTGTGTGTGTGTGTGTGTGTGTGTGAGCGTGCGTGTGTGTGTGCGCGCGCACACACATATACATATATATATTTTAAACAATCTCTCAAGAAAAAAAGTTGTATAAAGTAGTATGGGTAGTTCAGTAGGAAGCACTCTCCTTGGAACCAGCACTCTTCATTAAAAAAAGATTAGGATATGACCATGTGATTTACAGAGGAGATAAATGGAAGTAGAACATTATAGAGGGATATAAAAGAATGAATAATATTAATAAGGAAAATTTGTTACTTTGATTTACTCTTCTCATAATGAAATGAAGCTGCACACAACAAATCTAGCACTAGGAAAGGAAATATGTTTTCCAAACAATGCAACTATAACCTTCAAAAAACCATGTCTCATCATATTATTGAGAGACAAAACTTAGTAGGAATCAAAGAGGACATTTATGTGACTTTCTGCAGTTATTTAAGTAAGAATATAAAACCTTATACTCAATGGTATAAACTACCCACTAACTGTCTGCAATTAATAATACCACTCCTTTTATGAGTACATCGGCACATACTAGTTTTTTCCTTGCCTTTCTGAAGTATCTGCTCTGGTCCTCTTCAGTGACAAGATGTTGAACAGGTGAACCATTGCTCTGATCTGGTATAGACATACTTATATTCCCTACAGCCTTAAGCAGCGTTATGTTTCAAATAAGATTTAAAAATCAAGGTTTGATCTGTTGCCGCAAAAATTATATAGCAGTTTTGGGTAGAAGAGGGTGCTAGACTTTCTGTCTTGACCAAGCTCCTACTTGCATAATAGGATTTGACTTCCTCAAACTTCCCCCAAGATTTTAACTGAAGACAGCATCCTTCCTCACTTCCTAGTGCAACCTGCTGAATAGTGTCACTGTAACATTTTCAAAAGCTTCTATGTTCTACTTCATAATAATACGCAGTTCTCACATAGCCCTTTCATCTATAGATGGCCTCACTTCAGGAGTGGATAAAATTACTCCTCACGGTAAAAAAAAATCTGTGAAGTTAAAACTCCCTACGCCTTATAAAAATTAGAGCTATGTCAAAACGAAACTGCAGCTGACATTTCTACTTAATGTCTGGTTGTGTAATGATGACTTTGGCACAAAAAAGAGAGTATACTCCTGGGTGAGATTTCAGTGGAAAGAGAAAAACAGATTATTGATTACTTTATCAGACAAAGGTTTGACCTGCTACATTTAGTTCAGGAACCAAGTTATTCCAAAGGTTGGGAATATTCTATTTCAAGGGTTTGGTTTGGACCAATCTATGTATTATGAAGCTCCCGCTTGGCTGGCAATTTAGTGAAGGCTATTTTTCCCAGGGCACAATAAAAACCCTACTCAAAAAGTCAACCTCTTTTAGCAATAGAGATCATATATCATATAGCCATGCCTGTACATTTTTGGGAGCCCTACTATATTGGATTTAAAATCTCAGAAGAGAAAATGAACTTCAGACACATTCTTGGCAACAAAATAACAATGTGTAAGTTTACCTCGATGTTTCAGAGTCCACTGAGCAAATACAGGCTTAATAATCTCATTAGCCATAAATTCCATGGAGCGACCATTCTGGCAATGACTTCATTGATAAACCATTTCAGCTATTTTGAACTGACTTGCACTGCAGTTTAGGGAGGAAGACTGGATAAAAAAATACAATAGGCTCAAATTACAGTGTCCTAAATTTAAATTCTAACCAGAGTAATCCCTAGCTCTATGCTATTTTTATACCACCAAAGTCTTCTCCAAAGTGCATGACACAACAGCATATGGTACAAAATAAATTTGCCTCTTTTGGACTATGGTATCATGTTATTGCATCAGCTGAACAAAACACCTCATCTTCTATACAGCAAAATCTTTTTTTCAAATTATTCTATAAAATACTGTGTATGCATATGCGTATATATACAAATGCATGAATGCAAACATATGCCATCTTATCTAAACAGCCAGGTTTCAATGAAAATACATGAAAGCAAGAAAATAAAGAGCAAAGAAAATATAACCATAGTTATTAAGGAGCACAAGTAAGGTTACAGTAAGATTAAAATTTATCAGCCTTATTTAATTATTTTGGTAACTTTTTAGCTGTTTCTCAAAATGTCCCTTATTTAAAATAAATGTGAATTTGTTTTTTGCATCTGGTCATAGAATAAAAATGTGCTGCAAATACATGACTGACTGACATTGTTGTTAACTCAGTATCAATGCACAAATTCTGGAACTGACATGCCACTATTGAGATGGATGTATATTCATAGCAAACATGTTGTCATTGATCTATATGTGACTGTCTAACTGATAGGATACTACTTAAAATGCAAATTGGTAAATATGTACATAAGCTCTAGGATCATGCTTGTTTTAATTTACCTTTTACTTCATTGCAGTGCTATATAACTAATATATTAGAGAGTAGTTTTCATTTAGAAGGGATCCAGCTGCCTTTATACACTAACTGGTTTACCATATACATGTATTTGTATGCATGAGACATTCACAGGAGTCAAGATGTCACATACTACTGTTGTTGCTACCATTGAGTAGTTGTATAAGATTAAAACCTGCAATGTAAGAATCATGAATTTGGAGTTGTATTGCCAACTCTGCCCTGAGTATTATGAAACATACCTTACAGGCATATGGTGGAGTTGAAATTCCTATATTTATAGTACTTTTAGACTGTTGGGGTGTGGTATGTATAGGAATATATGAGTATTAACATCCTTATTAGTTATCTCTCATTGAAATGTTGCTGCCTCAAGGATAAAAGATGGATACTTATGTAACTGAATGTTACAAGGGGAAACGATAGATATAATAATATAATTTCTGGGGTATAATCCCTCTCAGAATTTTCCTAAAGAGAAGGAAGGTCTTCACTATCCTGTACACAAGGTAATGACAAAACGCAGCAAAGTTAGCCAAAACGTATTGGGATTTTAGAGGCAGATGGACAATTGGCTTCAATCATCAGCAGAGTCATTACTTGATGAGTTCAAAGTACTGTGCAGACATTCACCCATCAGCAAAGGGAGACCAAAAGCAGTTTCTCAAGAGCAGTATTTGGTAGCATTTGGGATTGACAGACTTGTTTGCCAGTCTCCTGAGCTGCACTCTGCCTCTCCCATCATAAGTTAGGGAAGGAAACACTTAAAAAATCCACCTGCCTTGGCCCATTCTACAGAGAGCCATCTACCCTCTCATCATTTCTGAAATGTATGCCCCGCAGTGCTGTGTGCAGCTATGCTACTAAAAGGAATATGTGCCAATGCAATGATTAGCTCAAACCTCCTCACCAAGTAAAGCCATGATCAGTAAGACCGTGTAACAGAGACACCTAATGGTGAAGTTAGGGAAGTAACAGTATTCATTTCACCTAGTAGGGCTATCTTGAAGACAAGAGGTCTGCAATTAAAAACAGAGCTCACCTCCTAATATTGGCTTTACCTCACTGCTCTGAGACAGCACATGGAGAGTTACAGCCCTTTTCAGACTGTTTGGGTGGGAACTCTGTTTCATAGATATTAGCCGGGCAAAACAAAAATCCTATTAGGATGCAACTCCACATCCCAGCCACTGCAGAAGTGCTTTTATGGTAGGTTTTAGAAGAGGTGTTCATTCCTAACCAATGAAACAAACAGCATTTCCACTGGATGGGCCAGTGCCTCCCAAGCACACCAGAGCAACCACTTACCTGTCACTAGGTCTAGATGTGCTAGTTTAATTTCATTAATCCCTTAGACCACCTTAAATATTTTACTTCAGGCTTGCTCCTCAACAAGGTAATACTGTTCTTCTACCCAACTTGGTTGCTGTTTAGGCAAACTATACAAAAGTGATATTTAATCCCTCACCATGAGTCAGTGTACTGTAGAACAGAGCTCAATGCTTGACATTTCAAAGGAGAATCTTAGGAGTTAAAGACCCTTAGTCAGGGGAAAAAGCTTGTTAACTAAATGAGAAAGATACCAGAGGAGTCATAGAAAAAAGGCTAGCAAGTTATCCATCTCCTCTCCCCAGCTACCAGAAAACTACTTTAAGTTATCATTGGCAAGGATACTGCTAAGTAAAAGACAAAAAGAAACAAAAAAAAAGACTTCTTTGTCTCTATGCTCAGCAATAGCAATACAGCATCAAAAGGTCCTTCCCTTTCCTCAGTCCTTCCCTGCTCATCACCTCATCTCATCCTATCTCCAACCCACCTGATGCAGGAGCTTTTATAATTACCACCTCCCATCAGGCTTTGTAGCACAGGCAAGCAAATGATATAACTATATATGCATTATTTTTTAATCAGAAGGATTTATTCTCTTTCTAATTTCCCGCACGATAACTATTCTTCTCAAAATTGTCAGTAAAGAAGAAGGGGGACTGGGTACAAATCCCCCTTTCCATTTTCAGCTGAGTCAGCAACTTTCCCCCACCCCCTTAATGAGCACACTTCAGCTGGCTGGCCTTAAAAGCAAGGGCATCCAGAAGTAGGCTTCTTTAGGACATTCTGGGGACAGTTTCCAAACACAGCCGGACTTGGCTCAGGAGTTCTCAAGAAAGCTAAGTGAATGCTTTCTTCAGTGTGTAGTTAATTCTAGCACCCCCTTTTCTACCTAACATCATAGCCAGCTTAGAAGAAGCTTAATTATTATGTAACTAAAGAAGAGGAGTCTCAGAAATCATCTTGTCAAACATCTGTTAATCTTTGGGGTTCTCACTCCTCTTTCTCATAGAAAGGGTGACTACTTGCTGATGTTGTGTGTCTGTAGGTTGGGCTGTTAAACATAAAGCATCTGAAAGGATCCAGATTTTCAGAGGGACAGTAGTCATCCCTTTCTCAAAATCAGGCCCCTGTAAATTGTTTCAATTCAGGCAACAGAAAACTGACTTATTGACACTCACTATTTACTTTTAAGTCTCTTGATCTAAAGTTAAGAAAAAAAACCTCTAGCTTAGCATTTGCTACGTTTTTTGGGCAGCGTGCCAAAAACACCTACAACCTTGACTTGTAAGATGTTGGTGTGCCAGGGGCAGATGGCAGGGAAGCCACAAGAGGCCCAGTCCTTGTTGTAGCAGTGCAGCTCCAGCCCCTTCCCCACCATCCATCCCAAGGTGCACATGCCAAGCAAAATGCCTTCACATGCCATGCTCTGGCACTTGTGCCAGGGGTTGCCTACCCCTGCTCTAGCACATGCAGAGGGAAAAATAAAATTGCACACCACATCCTTTAGCTTCCTTAGCTTTGCAATACCAGCACAACTGCTGTGGCAAGAAGAATGGAGCTCAGAAAACCTTGTTCAAGTTTATGTACAAACAGCTTTTGTAATTCTAAACTTGTTGGGGTGTCCACCCCCTCCCCACTCCATTCTGTATTCATGACAGAGGCCTGGATGATTTTTAAATTATTTTATGCCTTTTTAGCCTCAAACACTTTATACATCAATTCCTGTCCCTTTGAGCTCTGGAACATTGTGTAGATTAGGACTTAAAGTGTAATATTGTGCTAGGGAGTTTGATCTAACTAAGGATGTTAGTCTAATCAAGGCAAGTTGTACTTTAACACCTGCTAAGCTAATTGAGTTAGAACCTCGGTTTAGCACATATCAAATTACAATTTGCCATGTGCCTTGACTTGAATACAGTTATAGAAAGTGGTGTGTTAGAGTGAACTAACAGTATGTCTTGCACATTTAAATCCTAGACTAGATAAAGCCTGGGAGAGGAGGTCTTAGGGCTGTTTATGGTAAGTGGCAATTCCATACAGAAGAATGAATTTTTAGCTGAATTCTTTCATCTAGATGTTAATTAGCCACTAAAGTTAGAGGTGTTAACAATGAAAGGCTACACATCTTAAAAGCAATATAACTATAAATCTCTTTCCTTCTTAATAGCTCAGCTTTCACTTTCTGGGCTCTTAGAATGGACTGTTTTGCTGGTCCTCTAGTCTTTGTGGTGTCTTCCCACAAAGAAAAAGCCTGAACTTATACTTTTGGTTGATTTGGAGAGGGGGACAGAGGAAGGTGACAATACCTCTTTGCAGAATGGCTTAAAAAAAACCTGTTAGAGGATCTTATGCTTTCTATGGCAGTCTATAAATATTTAGAATAATTGCAATATGTCCATTAAAGTCTATCATCCCTGTTTAATCCTATAGGACTTTCTCAATTATAGCCTCGCTTAATAAAGAATCCTCTGCCTCTATTGGAAATCTGAGCCTCTGAGTTGTGTGGGGGTTTGTCTGGGATTTTGAACCACTGTGGATCTCTGACATTTGAAATGAGCTCTCTCTGCCCAGAGGGTAGGAATGAGCTCATTTGGATGTGATGAGTACCTTCCAGCTCCTAGCTAGAGTGAGTTTTAGCTCAAGCTGTAAAAGCAATGAGCATCCTTCTCTGGAAGATCCTGCCTTAAATCTCAGGTGTCTGCCAAAGTGGCAGCCAACACAAACTATCAGTTTCCTCCACATCACCATCCAGATAAGATCCCACCTAATACACCTGAGCTGATTGCCATCCAACTTCCTTCAGGTTTAGATTCAAGTGCTGTAGTTCTCATTCTGACTTTTATCCTTGACCTTTCTTAAAACACGAACTGTGAAAGGTTTGTCAAATTTCCTGCTAATCTACCAAAGGGGAGCTGACGTGATCTCCTTAGAGCTCCTTTCACTTAGTGCTACATTGTGTTAAGTGAACCATGCTCCTAGAGGTGAAAGACCTGTTAGGAAGATTGCATTACCTTGCCTGTTGAGATCAATTCCTCTTAGTCTTCCTTCTTAGTAAATGGACTGTGATATTCCAGGCTGCCTTGCCCCTAAGAGAGAATTTGAAGTCTTTTGTATGCTAAGAGGCAACAGAGGACATGTGGTAGCAGGACTTCTTATGTTTTAATGAGGAATGTTAGCACATATTTGGCAATCTAGTACAAGATGATCTACCCCTGCTTAGGGTATGTGAGCAAATAGGGCAGAAGATACAGAATGGGAGTGCCCATTTATACCAACACTGTTAAACCATATCACTACAATCTTTATAAACCAGCTAGTAAACTCAATTTATTAGTTTGCTATAGTGTAAACAAACATGAGTATTTACAAGGTCATCCATCGCTTGCCAACTTCTTAATCAGTGCTCTATGCATGGAGACTGAATTCATTTTCTGTATTGGCCAAATAGAGCATCTTCCAGCTATGATGCTCCAATAGCACTGAATAATCCTGGACATGACATTTGTCATTGTACTCTTCCCTATGGCATCCCAGGGCTTCAGATACTTCTGTTACAAAAGCATAACTTCCTAACAAATAAGGAGAATCTTTAGTTGTTAGCGTGTGGGGTCTGTAACACACCCAGTGGTAACTGTGGTTTCATTTGAGAGAGATTCACAGTGACTGTATACATATACACAAGTGCCTTACTTATTTTTTGGCAGATTTGGAGGATCAGCATCATGAAAAACTGCATCTAGGCTGTAAAACATGAATGCACCCAATATGTCTGCAGTCTTAGTCATTAATCCTTCACAGAGAAATAGAGGCAGCAATGGAAAAAACTAGGTCACCTAACATAAACCCCTAGGGTCAAGTACAAGATGGCGCCTTTAGGACACAGTATTTTATTTACAGCTGATAAATGATATCTGATCAAAAGCACTAAGCATCGAATTACCTTGCCATGGAATACATAAAATGGGCAGTATTTATTTCTATCAAGGTACTTCATGCATGTCTGAGGGTGAGAGGAGAGGCTGATTATCTATCTATGTTACATCATTTCTACCTCAGCTGATACTGCCAATTAGTGACAGCTGTGATGGCAGCTTTATGTTGTGGATGGTTTTCCACCCCCTCAGAAACTGGCATTTTACAGTGAACCAAGAGGAAACTACCATCTCAGTACCTTACCGTTTTGCCCATCCTGCAGGAAGGGTCTTCTGTACAGAAACTTGGTACCATTCAATGGAATTCACCCATGTTGAATTTAAAGGGTTGAGGACTTCAAGTCACAAGATAGCACCTTATGCACTTTGATGGGTGGACACCCTTTTATTAAAAAGCGAACCTGGTCTGACTGCAGAAAGTTACGGACCACTGTACTATGCACATACCATACAGGATGTGTGTTATCTTTTATTTCAAGCTACCATACTACATTTCAAATGGGGAAAACAGGCAAGTTGGCTCAAACTCCTCCAGACAGAGAGCAAGAGAGAACCTCAGCTCAGTACGTGCAGACAGTTTAACAGTATTCCCAAGTCTTGCTCTTTCTGTCCTTCTCCAATGATGTATGTTATGGACAACTAATATTTAAAGGAGACGTTAGCTTAACTAGGTAGCAGCTTCCTTCTCCACTGAAATCAAAGTAGGTCACCTGTGTAGCTGCTAAATGCTCTTCGGTGCAAAGTTAGGGTTCAGCGAGGTTTTTATGAGCATTACTTCCATGCAACTGACAAAATATTGCCGTTTGTCTCTTTCAAGATAAAGGCATTCACAGGTGATGGTCCTCTAGGCTAGTGGTTCTCAACCTTTTTTGTACCAGGACCCATCTGTAAACATCAATGGCCAGTCCCGACCCAGTGTCCCTCACCCCCAACCTGATGCCCCCCACAGGCCTGAGCCCCCCAGTGTGTGAGGGGAATGGGGGACCCCAAGCAGCCCCTCACAGGCTAGAACTCTGCCAGCCCACAAGGGAAAATGATGGTTTCCCATGTTTTTTCTTCTTTAAAGGAGAATCCATTTTTAAAGTTTGTTTGCAACCTTTTCATCTATTCCTTTTCATCTCACTTTGAGATTCTTGTGGCCCAGGTTGAAAAATGGTGCTCTAGGCCAGGGTTTTTCACCATCGCTGCACTTAGGCTGGGAAGAGCTCTAGATTCAAGTCCCTGTGTTGCCTGACTGAGAGTTATTTGATGATAAGAGAGTTATGATGAAAAAATCCTTCTCTGAATTGAGCACAACCTGGAACTCTCCTGAGCCAGTGCCCGGATTGAGAGGCTATCACAAGTCAGTTGATGTACTTTCTCTAAAATGTCCTTTGTGGGGAATCTGTGCACTTGATTTGTGATCTGATAACCTTTCCAGCTAGGTACAAAAGGTTATCAGACTTTTTGCCATTTGATTTCTGTATCATGAACACAGATTATTTTAAAAACACAAGAAGGGTGATACCACTCTGGAAATTGCAGATTGGGCTGGGTACAATATACAATGAATGTGATCTGGAAACAGAAAGAAGCATTCAATATGAAAGCAACCTAAGGCGCAGTGCTAGCTCTTCAAACTCAACCTGGGATCTCAGTCTAGCAGCATTCCTCAAGATAAGAAACAGATTTTGAAACCAAATAAAGTTTGATATGTACACTTGTGTTTCTCCATCATTGTCAAGAGAGGGATACAAGTTGAGGGCAGTCTTTGGCGTAACAGCTGGAACTTAACAACTCTACTAATGTGTGAGCCAGCTAATGAATCCCACTCCCCTTCCCAGGGCTGTGTTAAAAACACACTTTGTCTGTTGGATTCAAAGAAGGACCTGCTTATTAAAGTACATGCAAGGAGTGCATCTGTTGGGTAAGAAGATCTCATTTTCACACAGGCGCTCTTCTGAATGTGACAACACTTTCAGACAGTGACTGTGCTGGTGGCTTTCTTTTGTTATTGTCACCTCAGACTGCCTCAATATACACACAGGACCAGTGACTATACGTGCTGCTTTCACACCAAACTGACTGATTAAAACACCTAGAGGGACAATTCTCTAAAAGTAGTCTTAAGTGCTGTTAAATCACACAGGTAAGGAAAAAAAACAGGGACTGTTATTTTTAACCACAGTGTGAAGCACATTGCCAGATTAACAAAATGTGTGCTTACCTGTGCTACTAAAGATAATCTTATCAAAACAAATTACAAGTATAATTTAATACTTTTACAATGTTATGCTGTGGGTCAGATGCAAGAAGAATTTGTACGTAAAAAATTAAGATGGACAACTTGGCTTCTTTCTTGCAGTCTTTCCTGGCACCTGCCCTAGCCCAGTGCTGCCAAGCATTACAATATCTGCCTTAAATTTTTTCCCATTTCTTTTTTTTTTCAATTTATGTTGTTTATATGAACTCTTAAAACCTGTATTTGGGTCCAGAACTACTAGAAAATATGATTTACACATTTTACATCTGATTTTCAGGAGAGCTTCTTCCCTGCAATGAAATATCTACAGAAAATTTAAAAATCCAGACAACCTGACCTCCTTTCCCGGGAATGAGGAATAGTGTGTGTTAACAATCAAGCCTAATCTTCTTGTAAGGCAAGACCAGGACGGCCCGTGACTGACGCCTTGTTTGGATCTGCTGAACTGGTTTGATAAACAACGCAAGCTTCCCCTCCCTACGGCCCCCCATGAGACCTGTCAGTATATACTAACTTGAGACTGAGTCTCAATTCTCTATCCCTGTCCACTTTGCAACAGCTCTGCTCTGACTTCCAACTAACTGGAGGATGACAACTTATTGTGGAGGCACCTATCTTCCAATCAGCAGACTGGATCCCAATGCATTCTACAGTTACTTACTTGGGCTACATTTAAAAGCATGACAAAGGGTCAAAAGGCTTTGCAGCCCCTTCTAGCAGTTTGCACATTACTCACCAGGATAAAATGAGATATCTAAAGGGCACAAGGAGCATAGAGAAAAAGCAGATTGTCCCTGCGTCATCTAAACACTCCAGGCAAAACAAGATAAGGGAAAGTTATTTAAAGTTTCCGCCTAGTAAACTTTACAGGAGTTTCCTATTGAACAGACTCCAGCTGGCACACCTGATCACCTGTACAACATCTCTAGAGGTGCTAGGTGACGTGCAGCACAGCAGGCTTCTCTAGTTGACCTGCCAGCAATAGAAACAAACGTTGCTCCCATGCATTGCTCCAACTTCCACACTATGCCGCCCCTTGCTAACAGTAACCACAGGAAACCAAGCATGTCCAAAATTAGACAGAACAACTTCAACATCCCTGGGAGGCGCTGCAGTCCCTTCCTGTGCTCATTCAGCATTAGGAGTAGAGCAGGGCATTTTCTCAAGTCCTATTATTAGCCCAAGTCTATGTCCCTGTTGTATGTCTGGATGCATTTACATGAAAAATGCATGTTTGAGAAGGTCAGACAAGTTTTCCCCTTTGCTTGGTGTTTTGAAACCACTCCTTTGTTTCAGCTTCATTACTTCATTGTAAAGGAGCAGTTGTAAATGTTTCAGGCTGAACAGCAAAGGGTTCAATGGGCCCATGTGACATCCTGTTAAAACATTTTTTTAAATGGATACACAGGAAGTAAGTTGTGTGGGTGCAGCCCACATGACACATTGCAAGCAGCAAATGTGGCCCAGTATGGAAAATAGGTTGAGAACTAGGGGTGCACCAATAAAGATATTTTGGGCCAATACCAATTGCTGATTATCAATAAGCCATATCAGCCAATACCGATCCAACTGCCGATATGCAGCCCAGCAGCATAGAGAGCAGCGTCCAGCTGGTAAGTCTGTTGGGAGGAAGGGGCATTGGGGGGAGGGGGTGGCATATCAAGGTCCATGCAGTGAGGCAGGGAGCGGGGCTAGGACAGGGGCAGGAGCAGGCACTACCCAGTTGGGGTGGAGCAGAGAGGGGTGAGGTGCAGGATGGCTCCAAGCAGCTCATTCGGGGGTGTGCAGAGAGGAGGGAGGGCAGTTTCCCCAGAGGAAGCATGGGGGGGCATGTGCCCCCAATCTGTGTGTCGGGCAAGGGCAGGCTGCCACTGCGGGCTGGGACTGGAGGCAGCACCAGGTTCTTCCTGGTGGAGGAGCTGGGCTAGGGCTGCCCTCAGGGTGGGTAGTGGCAGCGATGGGAGTGTGGGGGGCTTTGGGGTGGGCTACAGCCACCCAAAACTTCACCATAGCCCCCCCAGCCCCTCCTCCCAGCACTACCACCACCCACCCCAAGCACAGCCCCGAACCAGCCCCCTGCTAGGAAGAACCCAGTTCCACCCCCCACCCCAGCCTGCAGTGGCAGCCTACCCTCACTCCACACACAGATCAGGGGGCACATGCCTCCCCTGGGGGTGCACACAATGGGAGCCACCCCCCGCTCCTTCCTGCACCCGCCCTTGGATGAGCTGCTTGGAGCCATCCCACATCCTGCCCCGACTGGGCAGCACCTGCCCCTGCCCCAGCCCCAGCCCCAGCCCCACTCCCTCCCTCACCGCTGGGGCCTCGATATGCGCCCACATGCCCCTTCCCCACAACAGCCTTACCAGCTGGACACTGCTCTCCACATTGCCAGGCTGGCTGTGTGCACGCTGTGGCTTTACCCATGCACACAGCATTTACTGGTGACATTATTAGCCACATTAGACAAAACATCTAATTGCTGATATTGTCAATTTTCCTTTTATCAGTGCCAATATGATATGGATCAATGTATCAGTGCACCTCTATTGAGAACCACTGAGCTAGAGACTACTGGCTGGCCCCCAGAAAGGACTGGTCCAAAGTCTGAATCAGGGCTTTGTTTATTACCAGCATTCACAATCCAACAGTTCAATATATAAACCCTGACCCAAGGTCTTTTTCAAGCAGCTGCTTGCCTGTGCCACCTTGTCCCAGAACATGTTGTTGTTCCTTATAACTCCTGACCACTAGACTTCTCGGCAGCTCTCTTCCCAAGCTGAGCCACTTACATACCTGATCAGCAGGGATCCTGGTTTTCTCTGATAAAAGAAAAATCACAAATTCTCTGATAAAAACACAAATTATCTGATAAAACCCCCCAAATCAACGATTAAAATGAAAGGCCATTATAAATATATATATAATTTATATATATATAAATTGATACATATATACATATATATGTATCAATTAAACACAATGGTTTATTGATATATTTACAACTTTAAAGCAATTTTGAAGCCTACCAGTGCCTTAATCACTATAATAAAATTAATTCTAAATACGTATAAATTTTGGCATTTCATTTTAGGTTTTTTATCATGGAAAACCACAGCTTCTTCTGTCCCCATTTAGGTCCAGGACTCTCACTTCCCTCTACCACCACCACCCCCCCACAGCTCCCCAGCCCTGCTGGTGCCCCTCACTCCCCCGCCCAGATCTTCCTAGCCCTGCTGGTGCTCCTCACCCCTCCACCTACAGCCCCCAACTCCCCCAGCCCTGCTGGAAGGGGCCTCCAGCTGCTAGGGACCCAGGTCTGCAGCCCCCCGCCCCCCACAGTAGCACCTGAGCCCCAGCTGCCGCCCACAGGAGGCTGTGGCTGCTGCAATGGAGCAGAGCACAGAGCTGGCTTCCCCTGGGGCTCCCTTCCCTGCTGCCTTCCCCTGGGGCTTCTGCAGCCTGGCATGGCAGGGCAGAGCAGGGCCAGGTGGGGAACCTCCTTGCCACTGTGAGCTCCACGTTGCCCTGGTGATGTGCCTGCCATCTGCCTGCCCCAAGAAGCGAGGGGCACAACCCCATGCTACCACATCCGTTGCTGCTGGGCAGACAGGGTCACCCACCAGGGTGACATGGGGCTCAAAGTAGCAAAGAGTTTTCCTGCCCAGCCCTGCTCTGTCCTGCTACGCCCAGGGGAAGGTGGCAGGGCAGGGACCTCTGAGCCCACAGCAGGCAGCCTGCCCCTGCCCCACGCACAGATCTGGGAGACACAGCTCCCCCATGCACCCCCTGGGAGTGCATGCAGTGGCAGGGAGCTGGCCCCATCACCCCCACCCACCGGACAAGCCGCCTGCACCCCATCCAGCTCCCCATCAGTGCCCTGAGGCCAGGCGTTCTGGCCGTGGCAGTAGTTTGGCAGACTCAGGGGCTAGGTGCCACTGCTCAGCTTGGGGTAGTGCCCACGGGGGCTGGGGTAATTACATTTTAAAAAAAGAGCATACCACTGCTAGGCCTGGGAGCCTACTCTGTTAGCAACTCCTTGATTTTTAATACCCAAAGAAGCTGGGGATAATTTATCCACAAAAAAAAAGGCACTATCAGCCAGGGAGGAGACACAGAGAAGCCAGGCCTTAAACCCAGGACCTCGCTCTACGGAAACTAGCAAGCTGCCCCCACAAGACCACAGCCAATAGCTCAGCTGAGTGGTCAGCTGCAGAACCAAGCTAATACTTCCTCCTGGCAAGGCATGGGAGAAAAAAGCACTGAACTCTCAGCCAGCCACCGAGTAGCAGGCCTGCAGCTGAAGGCCATAGCTCTAAAGGGCCTGAGGGTAGGAACCCTCTCTGTGGGACTTCCCAGTGGATATTGCCCCAGGGAAATGGAGAAATTAAATTTAAAAAAAAAACAAAACTGGTTGGGAGGGAGATATTGCCAAGCCAGACTGGGATCTTGAAACCAGCACTTCATCCTTAGGAGACTAGGATTACACTCAAGAAAAATGTCTTCACTCTCTAATGTATCTGTCCCTATGGCTGCCTGTGCTATTGTCATGTGCTTATTAGTGTGTGTGTGTGTGTGTATGTTAACCTTTGACTCCTTCTGGCATGTCAAAATACTGTAACTCCAGAGTGCTATAAGCCCTATATTGCCATTGTCCTGCTATTCCCGTGATGGATCCTGTGCTTTTGAAGCAAAAAGGTCATGTTACCCTTGTTCTCGCAGCGAAATTCCAAGTGCCCACCATGTACAATATTGTTGCAGCTACGAAGTTCCCAGGCAAAACGTTTCCTTGGGACAAGTACCTCACACAAGCTACTCCACTTTAGGAAGGATGGCAGACAGATTCCAAAGGACTGACCTGTGACTTCTCTGCTTGTGACCAATGTCTGTGTGGTCCTGGTAAAATGAAGTTTAAAGGCAGACAGTAAGCAGCCTTCACAAACGGGATTCCCATCTAAGTGGGAGAGAATTTGGTCCAGAACACTCCAAGTAGTGGCCCTGACACAAGTGAGAAAGATAAATCGCACCAGGCTTTGGAAGTCACATGCTTGACCAGGGTTGGTATCCAGCCAGAGCTGGTTTCACCAAAACCATTTCTATAAGACATAGATTTTGTAAGGTTCATTTTAAAAGAAGAGAGTGGACTCTCCTTTCACTGCCCTTGTTATGTTTTGTGCCCTCTGTTTGCAGTCCATAATAAAACTGAGTGAGCTTCTCCTGGGAGCTTCCTAAACTATCCTATGTTCTTCCTGTGTTTCAGGACAGTATTCTTCCAGCATGGTTTCTCACTTAAGGGGAAACTGGACAATTCACATAATTTTAAACATACTTATATAAACATGTATAAGTCTTCATCACATACATAGCTATAAAAGAGTACATCTGCACAGATGCCATTAAGGCTAGAAGCTACCCCAATATTTTGTTCAACCTGAGAGGAAACCATATGCTACTGAAAAAGAGATGGAGCCATAATTAGACTGGGGCTACCTGAAGGCAAACTGAAGCTACTCCATTTAATTTATTCAGAATCAGACCCTCCAGAACCCACTGGAAAATAAGTCAGTCCTAGTTTTTGCTCAGGTTGCACAGCTAGACCTGGGAATCTGAATTGTGTGCATCCTGCGGCATGCTCACTTCTTTTTGTACATCCCTCGGTAGACCTGCCACTACCCAAAGTGTGTTCTGTGCTGATGCATCAGTAGTACAGTGAGCTCAGAGAAGCATATTGATAAAGGCCTGCTTAAAAAATTACCTGTCAGTTGCCATAAGTAACACTTCCCTAGGACCTAGCTGTCCATTTCACTCTTCAAATCAAAGGCAGACGTGGTGATACGTGTGACATAAGCCTGACTTGGGTAAAATATATTTAGAGGTAAAATTTTCACTTGTCCCTTAAAATAGATTTGCCTGATGCTGCAAAATACAACCTTTTTCTTTCATCATGCTTGGGTTTTCAGTGCTGTGGCTGAGCCTGTATTTGTAAGGCCATCAGAATTCTGCAGAGAAACGTGGTCCTGGTTTTCAATATAGCAGACTTCAAAGATACGGATAAAAACTGTGTGGATTTTCAGTCTTTCAGTGTTTCTACAAACCAAAAAGTTGGCTTCATAAGTGCTGCATTACTAGCAGCTTGTTCAGTTCATTAAGCCCAAGTGTGTGGTCTGTGCTGTACAGAGCACTAAGGAAAGACAAGTCCTTGTCTTAAGATGTTCAGGTTCCAGGGCCACAATTCTACAATAATATGTAGGTGGATCCCTGTATTAAAAATCACCAAAGTATATAGGTGTCTATGTGTACTACTGCTGCCTAAGAAACAAACTCATAATGCCGAAGCAACTAGGTGACCCAACAGAAGGGGTGCCTGCTGTGCATAAAAAACCAGCTACATCCTTTCAAAGTGAATGACTAAAGGAAACAATAAAACAAGAATAAAAGGAGTCCCCCCACCAAGAGGGAACACAGAGTCCCCCTTCTGTAGCATGCTGTGTTAACTCTTCAGGCAACACAGTAGCTGCAAATACAGAGACTCCCTAACGTAAAACTGCAGGAAGTCAAAAAAAAGAGAGCCCCATGTTACCAACCACATGTACCACAGTTAGACCTGGTGTTTGTTTGTGTGGGCCAAGATAGATTAACGTTTTTGGACAGTGGGAAACAAGTGGCTCTTTAGGAAGAACATGAATTGAGAGCTCATGCAAACAAGTACTACAAGAGAAGGCAGAAGCATGACAGAATGAAGCTGGGAGGGTTGAATGAGCAGTGGGCACAAAAGGAGCATGCAATGAGAACATAAACCCAAGGTGTGTATTGGCATGTAGTTGTATATAGCCTTAAAGATACCAAAACGAATATTAAAAATATGGCATGATGAAGATACTACAATATCACTGATAGTCCTATAACATTGCCACTGGACTGTTACTACAGTATTTATTTTGTAAGGAAAAAAACCCCGAAACAACAGTTAGTCAATGCTACTTCCAATTTGTTTAAGTCTAAAACAGGCAACATGCTTTGGAGGAATCAGCCAAATGTTTGTATGTACTGCAAGTTGCATTCACCAAGCTGCCTGATGTGTATTACACCAGCTGCCTATCTGGTCCCGGGACCTAAATATGGTTTAATCAGATAAGCCAAAAAAATGGAGTAAACAAGGATTACGTCATTCTGAAATGTACAGTTTATCTTCTTCCTCTTGCTTAGTGGATAGATATAACAGAGGAAATTTACTAACCAAAATATGCCTTAATGAGCTTTAATGTTGTCCCACAAAGTAATACAAGCAAGGAAGCAAACAAAAATCTGTTAGCAGACGCCAGCCACATGCAGGGATGAAACTTCCTTGCTACCCTAATGTCCTCTCTTCTGTCCCAGAGTTAAACTCATGGTCCAAGATTGGTCACGTAACACACATGGACTGCAGAAGTGAGTAGTTCAAAACACTGGTCAATCAAAAGTTTAGTGAAAGTGCTTCTCTTGAAGAAAGATTTACCAGGTTTCTTCACTGGTCAGACATCTATAAGCAGTACCAGTAAAGCTCCTAGCTTAGGTCTGGGTAATCTTATATGCTTTTTCTAATCCAGGAACCAAGGACTCAGCAGCTAAGGGAA
>NW_005842548.1:462639-467729 GCF_000455745.1 Alligator sinensis
TCCAAATCAAATACTTCCTTGGCATTAACCTCCTGCTGTGGAAGGATGAAGCAAACCCTTCATCTGTGCTGGAAATGCTGTTGGTCATTGCTACACTGAATATACCTGAGCGCCGAATGTACATTTCTGGAGAATTGACAGAATCCTCGTGGGAACATGCATTCTCACTGATGACTGCTCATCGACACTTCAAATGTTCTTGTTCCTTTACACAAGTATCAAAATTAATTACGCCTTGCTGGCTGAACCAAGTTTTCCCATGAAGCATGATGCTTGAAAGATTGAAAAGAAGGCACTTTCTCTGCAGCACTGGGTGGAGTGAGGGACTTTGAAAGCCAAGCTGCCTGTCAGACCAGTATTTCTGTGCATCCACATGAGTCTCTTCCACATAAATAAATATAGTGTTAAAGCACCTCACTGTTAATATGTGCTGTCCTATCTGTGAAAAAAATTCACCAAAAAAGAAAGAAAAAATTGCCTCTACGCCTGGCTATTTCGCATATAAATTGAGATGTATCAGTTTGATACCAATGAAGAGAGGGAAGAGGAGGACCTAGAATGGAAATTTAGTGTCACCTATATTGGTGAGATGTCCTGTATCTATGTCATATCCACATAAACACATGCACAAACAGGCTATGTGCGCGCTGGCAATGTTTCTTCAGATTTCCAGTTTCATAGTTTCATAGTTCATAGGGTCGGAAGGGACTTAATCAGATCCTCTAGTCCGACCCCCTACCCCAGGCAGGAAAGGATGCTGGGGTCAAACGACCCCGGCGAGGTGATTATCTAGCCTCCTTTTGAAGACCCCCAGGGTAGGAGTGAGCACCACTTCCCTTGGAAGTTGGTCCCAGATCCTAGCCACCCTGACTGTGAAGTAGCGCCTCCTGATGTCTAGCCTGAATCTACTCTCAGTCAACTTGTGGCCATTATTCCTCGTTACTCCTGGTAGTGCTCGGGAGAACAGGGACTCTCCCATTCCCCGCTGATCCCTCCTGGTAAGTTTATAGATGGCCACCAAATCCCCTCTCAGCCTTCTCTTGTGAAGGCTGAACAGATTCAGGTCCCGTAGCCTCTCCTCATAGGGCCTGCCCTGCTGTCCCCTGCCCATGCGAGTGGCCCTCCTCTGGACCCTCTCAATGCTGTCCACATCCCTCCTGAAGTGCGGCGCCCAGAACCAGATGCAGTACTCCAACTGCAGCCTCACCAGTGCTGCATAGAGGGGGAGGATCACCTCCTTAGACCTGCTCGTGATGCATCTGTGGATGCATGACAGGGTGCAGTTAGCCTTCCTGACTGCGTCCTCACACTGGCAGCCCATGTTCATTTTGGCATCAATAACAACACCAAGATCCTTTTCTGTCTCTGTGCTGATGAGAAGGGAGTTCCCCAGCCTGTAGGTATGCTGCTGGTTCTTCCTCCCCAGGTAAGATACCTTGCACTTATCAGTATTGAAACCCATCCTATTCTCATCAGCCCACCCCTGTAACCTGTCCAGATCTAGTTGTAGCCTGTCCCTCCCTTCTAGCATGCCCACCTCTCCCCACATCTTAGTGTCATCTGCGAATTTGAACAAGGTGCTTTTCACCACCTCGTGCAAGTCGATGATAAAGATGTTAAACAGTGCGGGCCCGAGGACCGAGCCCTGGGGGACCCCACTGCCCATGTCCCTGCAGGTTGAAAATGACCTGTCCACCACCACTCCCTGGGTGCGGCCCTCCAGCCAATTTGCGACCCATCTGCCTGTGTAGTCATCAACACCACAGTCACCTAATTTTTTTAATGAGGATGAGGTGAGAGCCAATGCTGAAGGCCTTCCTAAAGTCCAGGAAGAGCAATCTCCCCTGCCGGTCCCTCGCAGATGTGATCCTGAATATTTTCTCAAAGAGCTTCCCCAGGACTAAGGTAAGACTAACAGGCCTATATTTACCTGGGTCCTCCTTCCTCCCCTTTTTAAAAATGGGGACCACATTGGCCCTCTTCCAGTCATCCGGCACCTGGCCAGAGCACCACGAGTGCTCGTAAAGCCACGCCAGGGGTCCCACAATGACCTCTGCCAATTCCCTCAGCACCCTGGGATGGAGATCATCTGAACCCGCTGACTTGAACACGTCCAGCCCCACCAGAAGTTCCCTAACTAGGTCCTCATTGACCCTAGGCCTGAGTCCATTCAGGATCCCAGTGGGGGGGATGTCCCTGTCCCTGCTCAGAAAAATGGAGGCAAAGAATTTATTAAAGAGGTCAGCTTTATCATCTGTTGCAACCACCAGATTGCCAAGCATGTCCTGCAGGGGCCCCACATTACCCAGTGCTTTGTTTTTACTCCCTATATGTTTAAAAAAGGACTTCTTGTTATCTTTGAACCTGGTCGCTAGTCCTAGTTCTGCCTCTGCCTTAGCCTTCCTAACAGCCCCCCTACAGTCCAGAGCAATGGAGGTATAATCCTCCTTGGTGATGGCCCCTCCCTTCCATTGGGTATATGCCTTCTTTTTAGCTTTCAGACATTCCTGAATGCCTTTGGTGAGCCATAGGGGCTTTTGAGCACTCTTGCCCCCTTTGACTCGTGTTGGGACTGTCACCCTTTGGGCTTGGAGGATCATCTCCTTAAGGAACGACCATTCATCTTGGACTCCCAACTCCCGTACCCTCCAGGACCTCAGTGCCTCCCCGACTAATTTCCTTAACTCATTGAAATCTGCTCTCCTGAAGTCAAAGGCTGCTGCCTTGCTGCAGGCCTTCGACACCCTGCGCTGGATGGTAGCAGTAGGCGATGACCGCTATCGCCCAGGTGGTTGAGAACCTGCAGTCCCCTCACCAGCTCATCACCCGTGGCCAGGACCAGATCCAGCAAGGCATTTCCTCTGGTGGGACTGTGCACCTCCTGGGTTAGGTGGAGGTCCTGTATCTCAGCTAGGAACCTACGTGAGCGATCAGATGTGGCTGACTGCTCCTCCCAGCGGATGTCCGAGTAGTTTAGGTCACCCATGATGACCACGTCCCTTGACCTAACTGCCTCCACAAGCTGACCTGAGAATTCCTGGTCCAGCTCATCTCCCTGGTTGGGTGCTTGATAGTAGTCATTACATATGTTCCAATGCAGGACTAGGTATGCCCATGGAGGCTGTAACCCGGCATTTGAACCACTACGTTGTCTAGACATGCTCAGAGCCAGTCAGTAAAAAATGCTGGCAGCCTGTCTGCTGTTGGAGGAGCTGCATGGATATAAAGGTATTTGAAAGAAAAAGTCCACATTGCAAGAGAAAGAGCAATTTCTGATCTGAAGGGGTTAAGCCCTGGAATGGTGCTAAGAATAGTATAGGCAGTGAGGGAAGATGGCTTTTACCTACCTACCTATTTTGGGCCCGCTTCATCTCCAGAGTCCTCTGCTGATCCTTCTGGACCATTGCACTGCTGAGAAATAAACCGGGTATAATACTTCCTCAGGCAAAGCTGAGATTAACCTACCCATGGGACTCTTTACAGGAGCCTTGAATTGGCTTTGCTGCCCCTTTGCTGTCTACCAGAATAAAATGGCTGAAGCACAGCCAAGCACTTCCTGTCAGTCTCTACAAGTCATTTTCCTGGAGTTGCAGTGAAATTATTTGTGAATGTAGTAAATGGTCTCAGGAGGTCAGCTCCTGGGCTTGGATACCATGGAGTTTTCCTCACTGAGGAAATTCAAAAAGGAAAAGAAAAAGGGAACTGAGGTCTTGTCAAACTGCATAAAAATATAAAGGCCTAACTCTCCGAACACAACATTCTTGGCTCTGGGGTTTTTTTGACCCTGAATGTTATCATGCTGCTATTATGCAGCTGATCATAAACAGGAGGAGTCATGAGTGACATGGGCCTTTACAACCCCTGACATACAAACATCCATTATGTAATCTGGATGCCACCACGAGTTTATTTTTACAAGCCCTCTGTAAGCGCTGGGGCTACCACTGGTGACACACTTCATGATTTAGGGACATTTATGTTGGAAAGGACTTCTGGAGTCATCTCTCATAATCCTGTCCGTAAATTTATCAAGCTCATCTTAAAATGAGTTGTTTGCTATGTCTCCTCTTCCTGGAAGGCTGGTCATTAACTTTGCTCCTGGTCTCAACAGAAGGTGTGCTCCATACCACACCCCTCCACCCTCAGATAACACTGTTAGTGTTCTGTGCAGAGCAGCAAGCCCCTTGGGCATCTCACAGTGCCGAACACAAAGCAATACTCTGAGGGATAGCACATTACCTCCCAAAGCAGGGATAGTACAGTTGGCTAAATGCGGTAGTTGCAAGCCTTCTCACCAAAGCCTCAGCCGTTCTCTGACTCTGTTCTATTAATCACTATGAAGAAGATTCTCTCTCCTAGGTCTGCAAAGAAAGATAGTCCTCTCTCTATAGATATGGACTTTCCCACACAGGATGGGGGTGGCATGTGTAGCTGTGGGAGGTTAGATTCTCCTTTGTGTAGAAAGCCCCACATAATACAGCAAATCTATATCCTATATGCCGAAGTACAAGAAAGAAGACTTAAAGAGCGGATTTGTACCATCTCCTTGATAGCAATGCTACTTTAAAAGTTAAAGCCTTATTTGGCTTCCTTTCACACCTTTTCTGGCCTTTGACTGACCTGGATGATCAAGTGTGGTTTGAAAAGCAGCGGGCGTTGGTGGGGCGTGCTCAAAGTAGGACCAGAGCTACAAGCTACAGAGACTCTGTTCAGCATTTCTGCTGAAAGGCAACTAAAGAAAAGCTGCTGTAATTCAGACACCCCCCAGCCCTCCCCAAGACTGTCACAGTATGTCAAGGTATGACATACTAGTCACAGTATGTCTGACCCTGCAGACCTGCCCAGGGTCAGAGGATGCATAAACAAGAGTTAAAGCCACCTTTGGTATCTCTGCAGCTGGATCTTGTATTCTGAGCTCTACTTAGAAGAACAACACACTTCACCCCCCATCTTGTGACTGGGGGGCAATAATGGCCTACAGTAGAGGCAATAACAACTTTGACTCCACTCCCAATTCTACTACTGCCCTGTTATGCAATACTGGATGTGTCACTTCCTCTTAAAAAGTAGATTTTTCTTCTTCCACTCTT